>NW_027069743.1:447636-478915 GCF_002906115.3 Quercus suber
TAACAGCATTAGCCCAGAAAATTTTGGTAGTCCAGCATGCAACCTCATACTCTTAGCACACTCATTGAGAGTTTTGTTCATGCACACAGCCACACCATTCTGCTGTGGTGTCCCAGGAATGGTATTTTCCATCCTAATTCCCTGTGCAATACAATACTCACTGAACCCTCCATTTATATACTCTCCTCCATTATCAGACCTTAAACATTTTAGTTTTAAACCTGTTTTTGTCTCAACCATGGCCTTCCACTTCTTTAAAGTTTCAAATACATCAGATTTATTTTTTAGAAAATAAACCCATACCTTTCTGCTTGAGTCATCAATGAAAGTGACGTAGTACCTTGAACCTCCAAGGGATGCAACCGGAGAAAGCCCCCACAAATCAGTGTGTACTAACTCTAATTTTTCAGCCTTCGGTGTTTTGCCAGTTTTCAAGAAACTCACATTTTCTGCTTTCCTAAGATGCAGCTTTCACACATGTCAAAATCAACGGACTTCAATTCTGATAGTTTTCCTTTTGACAGCAGCATCTTCATCCCTTTCTCACTCATGTGACTAAGTCTGCGGTGCCATAGGCTTGTATCAGTACTTGCTTCAGCAACTGCAATTGTGTCTCTTGGACTTGAGGTCATATAAAGAGTGCCAGTCTTCTTTCCACGAGCCAATACTCTAGCTCCCTTTGTAACCTTCCAATTACCACCAACAAATAGTATTGCATGATCTTCATCATCAAGTTGTCCAACAGATATTAGATTCCTTCTAAGTTTAGGAATATGTCGAACCTTCTCCAATAACCAAACAGATCCATTGGGTAACAATATCCGAACGAAGCTCACCTGCAACATAATTCTATATGATTTCTCGGTGTGGAGTGGTGTGAAACGAAGCTCCTGAGTCCAAAACTCAATCATTAAGTGGACTGTCTATTGCAAGAAGTAATGCATCTTGTACCTCTTCTGTTATAGCATTAGCAGAATCATCTTCATTCTTCTTCTTAGGACTTTTGCATTGGTTCATAAAGTGACCTGTTTTCCCATAATTCTAGCATTGTACTTGTTGGCCTGATCTAAATTTACTTCTGTTCCGATTAGTATTTTTGGATTTTGATTTGCCCCTATTTGAATTTCTATTATTACCTCTACCTCTTGTCTCAAGGTTTAGAGCAGAACCAGATCTTGAGATTTCACCTGCATCTCTTCTATGAATCTCCCCAGTCAGAATTAAATCTCGAATATCATTGTACTTGAGCTTTTCCTTTCCTGTAGAATTACTTATTGCCATCTTCATTGCCTCCCAACTGTTTGGCAAAGAAGCCAAGATGATCAGAGCACGAATCTCATTATCAAAATCAATTTCTACAGACAACAATTGATTTGTGATAGTGTTAAATTCGTTCAGATGTTGTGCTACTGATGCATTCTCTGCCATCTTCAAATTAAACAGTTTCTTCATCAGATGCACCTTGTTGTTTGCTGACGGCTTTTCATACATATCAGACAAAGCCTTCATCAGATCTGCGGTGGTTTTCTCCTTTACAACATTGTGTGCAATAGACCTAGACAGAATTAACCTGATAACTCCCAGTACCTGTCTGTCAAGAAGAGCTCATTCATCAGCCTTCATCGCCTCAGGTTTTGTCCCTAAAAGAGGAAGGTGCAATTTCCTCCCATAGAGATAATCTTCAATCTGCATCCTCCAATACGCGAAGTCTGTACTATCAAACTTTTCTATTCTAGATGCCTTTCCTGCTTCCTCTGCCATTGCTCCCACTCAAACCTAACCCTAGGTTTTGATACCAGTTGTTGGGAATTTAAACCGAAATTCTAACCTGTGAGAAACAAAAAAATAGAGAAAACACACGTCAAAGAAAACAATAACCACAAGACAGTATTTACGTGGTTCGGCAATTTGCCTGCATCCATGGAGTTGCAGAAATTTCACTATTATCAGGGAAAAATACAAAGTGCGGCTATAGTGTTTTTCGCTCTCTCTAAAAACACAACAACAGTCACAAATCCTAATCACAAAAGCGACTTTTATATCCTACGCATAGGATTACAATGGGCTACAAAACGGACCAAAAAATTTAAATATAAACTAGGCTCCACAAAGCCCAACATAAAGTTCCTAACCATTTCTTCTTCCCAGTTTCTTCAGGCAATCTTAATTGTGAATCAAAGACTCAAAGCTCCTTTACTTAACAATCACCCTTCAAATCATAACAATTGCATTAATTCTTGTTGGTCACTGGTCAAAACTTCTTTACTTCGTTGATCACTTTGAGATCAAAGTCGATCGATGCTTGATTCTCAATGGGTTAAGAGTTCTCTGCTCATATTTGAGTTCTCTATTCAAATTTGATTGCGATGATGACGGGTTTATCGGTTTCCTGATCGAAAAGGTTAGGTGCAAGTTGTTTCTATAATTGAATTGAGATTTTATTAAGGTAGTTGTGATGTTATGGTGATGAATTTGTAACATAGATTCTGTTTTAGTGATAATTTGTACTTTGAAGTTTGAACTTTCAGTTTGAATATGTTGTTCATTTGTTGTTTATGGAAAGGACAAATTTCGGTCGTAACCTAAAGTTATAACTCCACTCAATATTTTTTTTATAAGATGTGAATTTTGATAGATCTGCTATTAGATTATATTCTTCTAATATTTTCCATGCTTACAAAATTTTCAAAAGATCAAAGATCAATAACTATGTCATCAATCAAATATTTAAATTTTAAGTTTTCGTGGTATAAAATTATGTATAAAAAATCAATTTATATATCGAATAGTAAATATTATTTAATTGACACGAAATTTGACATGTATGTTAAAAGCAAAAAGAATATGCAATTCAATGGTTAGATTTTCAAAATATTTTTTTAGGCTACAATCAAGTTTGTTGCCAAATTTTGTCCAAAAAAGAAATGATCGAAACTCCGAAATTTTTTTTACCTATTCATCTAACTCTTGCAAGCAATATATATATATATATATTTTCTGGGAAAGTAGCACAAAGAATTAAAGATTAATCTTTCTTAAAAAAAAAAAAAAAAGATTAAGAGCACTTGCAGTGTATAATAGAAAAAAAAATACCATATTTTAGCCGACTAAATTTAAAATTTACTAATATCAATTCATGTAAAGTTGCGTATAAATACATTATTATTAATTACTATACTTATTATGTAAATTTAAAATGACAATGTTAATTTTGTATTTAACTTTTTATCATTTCTTTACCTATTTTAAATTTTTGATGATGAATGAAGAGAGTGAATATTGATTGTTATATATAAAAAAGAAGAAAATTTTTAAAAATTAATATTTTAATGAAATATAGTGCAAATTAAGTAGATAATCTGATATAAAGTGTTTTGAAAAATAAATATATGAAATTAAAAATATATATTTATGCTAAAATAAACAAAAAAATTTTTGAAGATGCAGATGTTCTTTAAAAAAGAAAAAAAAAAGTATGTATTTGCACAATGTGGACCCCTATTTCTTGAAATTTATTGGGGCTGCTAATTGAGCAGTGGAGAGCCGTGGAAGTAGCTACCCTTATCGATAGTTCCACGTAGTAGATCTGACTATACACAAGAAAATCATCTAATTCTCCCCTAAAAATCATGTGGTTAATGTTCGATTCCCATTTTTATGGAAATTTGACTTTAAAATCAATCAAAAAAAAAAATCATGTGCTAGCCCTGTAATGGATGGATAGAGTTCAATCCTATTTTTTGTGAAATAAAGGATTCCACATAGCTGCGACTTATGACCTTATATAGTTCAATGATTTGTGTAAACCAAGTAGGAGAATTACTTTCGAGAGTATGTTATGCGAAATTTATGCAACTTTCTTTTGAATTTGTACAAAAGAAAAGATAACTGTGCAATTTTTTTTTTTTTTTTTTGGGATGGGAACTGTGAAAATTCCTGTTAAAACACAAAAGTAGATATGAAATTAATTACATTATTTGAGAAGGAGTAATCTAAATTATATATATATGAGTTTTTTTTTAGAAAGTGTATATATATATATATAAGTTGAGTTCAAATTACACTTGGAAGTATCATAATTTGACTTTTTATAAAACCAAATAAATTTGACTTTTTATTGTACTCGTATAATATTGTATCACATAAGTTTTGGAGGTGTTTTTATGTCTAAAATTATGAAACCTCCAAAACTTATATATTATGAGTGCAATAAAAAGTCAAATTTATTTGATTTTATAAAAATTAAAAAATATATATATAATTATATATACACACACTAGACTCATTACATGCAGTTTTCGCGTGTGATTAAGCTATTTTTTATTTTTTATTTTGGATTAGGTAAAATAAAGTTTAAAAGTGAGATAGAGATAATGTCATAAAGTGAGAATTGATAAAAATTTGAAAGCCTAAAACTTAGGAACTTTTTAAAAAATAGTAAATTACTCTTCTAACCATTTTGTTTTTTTTTTTTTTAATTTAAAATTATTTAACTAAAAGATAAAGGTATTTTAAAGAGTTTAAGAATTTGTGTGAGAATATTTTAGTACGCAAAATAATGAATCCCAAACATGAAATCCTGTTATTAATAGTATAGAATCTATAGATATTAAATTTAAATTTTATTCTATATTTAAGCACTCCAATTTTCTCCAAAAAAAAAAAAAAAAAAAAAAAAGCTCTCCAATATTATCTTGACCTATTATATTTTCTTTAAATAGTTCTTGACCTATTATATTTTCTTTAAATAGTTCCATATTTAAATACAAATATAATAAAAGCCTAATGCTTTTTTTTAGAGGTAGAGTTTCAACTTATGACATCTACTCATGATTGTCATTTATCATTAGACAAAGACATCAATTGATAATGCTAGAATACATGTTTTCATATACAAATACAATCATAATAAATGACCAATAATTTTAGGATATTATATATTCTTTAAATTGTAGAATATATAATTCCATGTACAAACAATCATAAATAAATACCTAAAATTAAAATATATAATTTCATATACAAACGCAATCTTTAAAGAATACCTAAAATTAAAATATGTAATTTCATATACAAACAAAATCATAATAAATGTCAATTAATAACTTTCATAATTTTCAATATTCAAACTTAGAAAAAAAAATTATTTATTATTTTTTGAGAAACCAAACCAAAAAAAAGAAGAAGATAAAAACAATATATATATATATATATTATATATATTAAACTTTTCCGTGTATCGGCAGACCAATAAGAATTAAATTGATTCCTATGCTTAATTGTAATTTTGGAAACAAACTATAAAAAGTAACTTTAAAGAAATAATTATTTTCAAAAGATATTATTTTATAGCTTCCAAATGATAAAACATTAATTGTATATTGAGCTATTATTAACAATTTTTAACAGTTTAGGATATTGTCTTAATTTACTAGTAATATATATATATATATATATGAATTATAGAATTTGAATTTACGGCCTATTTTAATTGTTCTTTATCATCAAACTAAGGACTCTAATTAGTTTTTTTTGGGTATACACCCGGATTCAAATCCAAGTACATCATCGGACAATAATAATAAACCATATTAGAAATATGTTACATTAAAAATACATATATGTACAGTAACATGACCAGTTAAATATTATACGATTAATTGATTCTGGAATTATGATAGCTAAAAATCGTTGTTTATTCTATAAACTATAGGGGTACGTTTGGTACACTGAATGTAGATTACATTAGGAATAGTAATATTTATTACAGGTAATAGAAGATATTGTAATAGAATAACTATTCTTATTCATAAGTTTGGTTATTACATATAGAAAACTTGTAAAAGATGATGTATAAGGAAACTTTATATTTTTGAAAATATATTAATTTTAAAACCTATTATATACATTAAGGAATAGCTATTACATTAATTTTAAAGAGGAATAGCTATTCTTTAATTTAAAAAATGGTTATTTCAATGTAATAACTAATTCATATAATAAAGATGTAACCAAATGACCAAATTGATATTACACATGAATAACTATTACATTACAAGAGCTGTACCAAACATACCCCAGAGAACTTTGATTTTGGCGGTATATTCTCTAAAGAGTTACCACCAATCTCACGATGCAACGTTTCACATTGTCTGATCTGGTAACCCCCTTCTTCTCCGTTTTCTCTGACCTGGCTTTACCCTCTTGTGTCCGTGATGCACGTGACGAGGTGACCCTCTTGTTGGAATATAACTCTATAGCGACAATAACTCTCTCTCTCTCACTTTCTCAGCAAAATATTAATATATATAATATATACAGCAGTATATTTTGTTCTTGTGTATATAATTGCTCGTTAAAAATCAGAAAATAACGTTTTTTTTTTTTTTTTTTTTTTGCTGAGTAGAAAATAACGTATTTGGGTGTATGCTCGTTAAAAATCAGAAAATAACGTTTTTTTTTTTTTTTTTTTTTTTGCTGAGTAGAAAATAACGTATTTGGGTGTTGAGGAAAAAAAGAGTTTTGATTAATTCAAGAGGGAAAGAGTGACACCAATGGCCACAAGGGGATTGGTGCTGTATCTCCTATCAGGTTTCTCTGTGGCTATTCTTTCTGTCCTATTCCTCAGCGATGTCAATGGTTATAGCCCCAACAGAAACCATCTATCTTCTTCATCAAACTCAACTCTATTGCAGTACCCTTCATATGTCTCCAGCAGTAGTACTGATACTGATTGGCCCGTATGTCTCTCTCTAAGCCTGTTCCTTTTGTTGATATAGTTATAGTACATGTTTGAATGTGTGTAGGTGTATGTATGTTTGTATAGCTGTTTATATGAGAGAATTATTGGTATTTGCTTATTGGATTTTTGAGTTTTTTGATGCAGGAATTAGAGCTCAGTTGGAGACTTGTGTTGGCAACTGTGATAGGATTTCTGGGATCAGCATGTGGAACTGTTGGTGGAGTTGGAGGAGGAGGCATTTTTGTTCCCATGCTTACTTTGATTGTTGGCTTTGATACCAAGTCTGCTGCTGCGCTTTCTAAATGTAATATATATGTCATCCATTATTTGATCTCTTCCTTGTAATCTCTCTCAGATTCATATTCTTTTTAATAACTTTTAATTGTCTGACTAATTTCAATAAGGCCTTATAAGTTATGTAGTTTTCTTTTTTTTTTTCTTCTTTTTTTTTTGAGAGAAAAGTTTTAACTTAAAAGGTTTAGAAATATAGTGAAAGCAAAATAGCCAGAAGAAGGCAAGAAGCTACAAAATGGGCTCAAACTTAGCTGAAGTGAGGTGGACTCAAAAGTCAGAGCATTTTGTTGATCCATTTTGGTCCTTTCGAAAATTGTGTGCTTGGCATTAATGATTTTTTTGTTTTATTCCATTTGATTCATTGAAATGACTACTTTAAAGAAGGAAATTGAAATTGGCTGACAAATTTACCACTTTTTATTTGAACTTTAAACCAATTGTATAGTAATTCTTTTTTCTTTTTGTAGTAATGTAATAGTGGTATTTGTATTGAAGTTGAGGTTGTTTTCATATGTGAAATGGTTTGCAGGTATGATAATGGGGGCATCAGCATCATCAGTTTGGTACAATCTAAGAGTTCCACATCCAACAAAGGAAGTGCCAATCCTAGATTATGATCTTGCCCTTCTCTTCCAGCCCATGCTTATGCTAGGCATCACTATTGGTGTGGCTCTTAGCGTTGTCTTCCCCTACTGGCTCATCACTGTCCTCATCATTATTCTCTTCTTGGGTCAGTTAAAAATTACCCAATTTTTTTTTATAATCTTTATATCAATTTCTTACAGTTTTGTAGAAGAAAAAAGATAGTTCTTTAATGCACGTTACTTTATGTTCCTGCTGACAGATCTCTCTCTCTCTCTCTCTCTTTTGTTTATAAAATTTTCATGATTAAATAGGTACCTCATCGAGGTCTTTCTGCAAGGCAATCGAGATGTGGAAGGAAGAGACTATTTTTAATGTGGGTTCTATGAATTGTAATTTAATATATGCCACAACCTTTTCTATAAAATTTGCTTGTTTCAAATTAATTAATATGGAAAGAAACAAAATTGCAGAAAGAAATTACCAGACAGCAAGAAGCTTTGGTCAACTCTCGCGGGGAACGTAAGATAGCACACGCACAAGCTTACATTTTTATTTTTATTTCATAAATTATTGTGTAGGAGTCAAGTAAATTTTACTCCTTTTTTTTTTTGGGGGGTAATTGCAGTTCTGATTGATACGGAGTATGACCCATTGGTACCTAGAGAAGAGAAATCTCAAATGGTGAGCAAAATGTTACTTCATAAGCTTCCAAGTTTCTCAATCTTCATGATGAGTTGCATTTGAATTAGCTTTGTTTCGAAAGCTTATTAGCTTATTTGTTTATGATCAGCTTATTTGTACAGTTTGTTTTTCCGTATATATTTTGTTTTTAGCTACTTCATTCTGCTTGTATCATGAAGGGGCCTTGTTTAATAAAAAAAGTTCTTATTTGAAATTTAATCTAATCCAAAAATGCTCTATATTTCAGCAAATACTATGTTTCAACCTTAGGTGGAAGTGGATTCGGGTGCTAGTGCTTGTATGGATTGCTTTCCTAGCCTTGCAGATCATCAAGGCAAGTCTCTCTCTCTCCCTCTCTCTCTCTCTAGGGGAAAATCTCTCATGCGCTACCGACCTCTCACAGACAAGTGAACCCCACAGCTAAGCGCATGAGACTTGCCTCCACACTCTCTCTAGATTTCTCTCTCTTTGATTGCATATTTTTTATATATCTCAATTTTTAATTTTATTTTTTCAGAATGATGTGGAGGTATGCAGTGTCTGGTATTGGGTGCTATTCTGCTCACAGGTAGATATATATATAGATTAAATTATCAATATCACTGAGCCCACCTGCTGTACTCAACTTTTTTGTAACTCTTTTCTGTCGTGAGGTCACCTTCACCATTAATTATTGTTGTCACCATTAATTATTGTTGTTGTCTTTGTCTCAGTTCCCCATTGCACTTGGAGTGTTTGGATATGAATCAGTTAAGTTGTATAAAGAACACAAGAAGAGGATGAGCACAGGCAACACAGAATCGATTTGCGAGGCTTCCATAGGATGGACTGCAACGCACATTGCATTCTGCTCACTATGTGGTATTTTAGGAGGCACTGTAGGTGGTCTACTTGGTTCTGGTGGTGGATTCATTCTAGGTCCACTTCTTCTTGAGATTGGTGTCATCCCCCAGGTATATATAAATATATGGACTATAATATGTTTACATTACCTCTTAGATGGTTTGCATCAAATAATGCAGAATAGAAATTAAAATGTATCAATTTTATACATTTAATTTCCAAAATCACCTACATTATTCAAGCTAAAATTGTGTAAATTTGCAATGTTGCTACAATGACCATGTAAATATACACTTACACTATTCACTTTACATATAATTTCATTATTTACTTTGCCTATAATTTTTTATTCTTTATTTACACATTTAGAGGTTGAAGAAAGAGAGTAGATAATAGTTATTGTTATGAAGAAAGAAAAACAATTTTAAAAAATAAGAAAAAATGATATTTTAATATAATATATCGTAAAATAGATAATCTGATCTATGGTGTTTTGAAAAATATGTAAAATAATAAAAGTATGTTCTCATATTAAAATAGATGAATTTTTTTGCACAAACTAATGTGAATGCTCTTATAAACAAAAAAAGTGACAAATGCTAGACGCATTTGCAAAAATGATAAATGTTATACACTTAAAAAAAAAAAATTGGGTGATTTTTATACACTTGTAAATGTTTACAATACTTATCATTTTTTGTATCTATAACGTAAGTTTACATTACAATAAAAACTAAAAATTTTCCTGAATATATAATGGTACATAAATATAGCCGGTCCTAGTTATGGGTGTACCAACTACTTTTAGATTATCAAATAAAGAGTACATCCCATTTTTTATCATGGCAGCATGGCCTTGATTAAAAGACTATCTGTCACAATAAAATTGTAGTGCCTTTTAGGTTCTAGGGCTTAAAAAGCCTTAAACGCAACAAATTGATATCGTTGGAGGGAGGGTAAGGATTAAGTCCAATGAATATCCTGATGGGTTCAACGTACTGAAAAAGTGGCCACAAACTATTTCCTTTTACTTGTACCTATCCAAAGTCAAAATGATGTGATTAGGTAGGAAAGCTCAATTCTCAAAATACGGCTCTTTTGTAATATTGACTTGAGATTGGATGAGCTTTTAAAATATATATATATATATATTTATGTGGTGAAAATTGATAAAAGTTTTTTTCTTAAAAACTCAATTAGCTTTTTTTTGGCTAGAATTTATTTGTTCATTTGATGAAAGTTGATAAAAGTGTAATTTTTTGTATAATTCAAATATTTATTACAACAAGTGAAGAAATAGATATGTGAACCTTAATTCTCCTCCTATAAGAGACCAAATAGTGTTATCTATAAGACTCTTAATTTAAAAATATAATTAATTTTTTTTATTATAAATAGTTAAGTTTTTTTTTTTTTTATTACAAACTTGCACTTAATTGAACAATGTTAGATAAAAAAAAAAAAAAATCTTTTTTCACAGTTCCATGAGGTGGTAAAAGTTAAGAAATTGGTGTAATATCATTTTGATGTTAACATCATTTTTATTTATTGTCCACTAATCATAAAATGTGTCATATATTTAATGCTGTAAAAAAGTGTAATTTTCAAAACATTATTATAGTTAACCAAAAAAAAAAAAACATTATTATATTCTTTTGTTACTTTCAGCAGTAAAGTGAGAGATAATGCACTATCTTCCCCCTTGTCCTTGTATGTATTAATTCTTTTCCTTTTTACCATGACTCTGAAAAAGAAAACCTTTCCTTTTTACTATGACTGTGAAAGTGCAGTAAAGTGAGAGATAATGCACTATCTTCCCCCTTGTCCTTGTATGAATTAATTCTTTTCCTTTTTACTATGACTGTGAAAGTGCACCCTCCATTTTCAAGTCTTAGCTAAATCATGCAAGAATGTTAATATATATATATATATATATACACAAAAACAAACTGCAATGTAATTTTTTCTTGAAATTTAAAGAATAATTCTTTTGTTTTTTTGTTTTTGTTTTTTCAATAGGTTGCAAGTGCGACAGCCACATTTGTCATGATGTTCTCCTCATCCTTATCTGTGGTGGAGTTCTATCTTCTCAAGAGGTTCCCTATTCCTTATGGTATATCCTTTCTTTGTTTTTTAATTTCCAAAGTGTAGTAATACCAATTCTTCTGTTTGATTAATCATTCCTAGCTCTTAGCATTTACCACATTAATATTTTTTTTTTCAGCTTTATACCTCACATCAGTGTCTATTTTGGCTGGATTTTGGGGACAGTTTATAATAAGAAAAATAATCACATTTCTTAAGAGAGCATCAATTATTGTATTTGTTCTCTCTGGTGTTATCTTTGCTAGCGCAATCACAATGGGTATAATACATCCCTTAGACCTAAAATTGTATTTCAATTACATTTTCTTTTTGGGTTTTTATTTATTTTTTAAAATCTATGTGGCTAATTAGTGAGCTTTTTTTTTTTTGGTGAAAATTTTATCAGGGGTCATTGGTATTGAGACTAGCATTGAAATGATACACAACCATGAGTTCATGGGGTTTTTAGGGTTCTGCAGCAGCCAGTGATTGTTGACAATGGCAAGTGGCAACCATGCAATATTGGAAGTGCTAAGGAAAAATGGATGCAAAGGCAGTGGGGAGTGTTGGCCAACACCTAGTTGACCAAATTCCATCCCCCTCCAAAGGAAAATAAAACCTGAAAGATTGTTATGAAGCAATAAAGGTCTGCTTTGTGTGGTGTGGATTAGGCAGGCTCTGTTGTGTGTTAGCTACTGGCTAACACTTCTATACCTACATAGCTCCTCTGTTACTTATTCAATTAGTGTATTTGATTTCCCCATTCAGATTTATGCAAAGTATTTAATGGAATTACCTTCTTAGATAATGTTTGCAAATTGATTATATATGATCATCAATATTATTCTTATTATTATTGCTAATCATTTGCAAAATTATATTTGCTAGGATTTGGATCTGGAAAATCATGCAATTGTCCTAACCATTATACAATGCAATTACCTTTTAATGTAGAAAAATATAAAAGTTTTTAAAGGGTAAAATACGATTAACACTTTTGAAATTTGGGTTAATGACAAACAAGTCCAAAATTTTTCAAAATTGACCAATTTGGTCTCTAATCACAAGGAGATAAAAAGAAAATGAGTAAGTGTTAAAGATACTATTGGATTTAGAGATCAAGTTGATTAGTTTTAAAAGTCTTGAACTTTATTGGCATTAGTCCAAACTTTAAGAGTATTAACTGTATTTTGCCTAATTTTAAAAAACATTTTAATCCAAAAGTGAAAATTTTAATTTTCAATCTCAAAGTCTTTAATTAAGAATAATTGCAGGTCCATACTATTTGCTAAGCTTGCAAGGTTGAATTGCAATAATTCATCTACCCCTTGCTTTCCTCCAATAATAGTTTGATGTGAAAGCTTCTCTTACCTTGAGAGATGTACTTGGTTTTGCCACGCGCAATGGATGATGAATGTAACATGATTGATAGTAGGTAGATGCTCATTTTGGAGCTCTTCGATGGCTACAAATACATTAAAAAACAATTCACTGAAAAGTATTAACATGTGATCAATGAGGGTACATTTGCCTTGGTCCCTTTTGTTTTGTCATACGTCACAGGCTTGGCTGCTATCCCATGAATTCAATTAAAATCTGCCCATTTGTTTGGCTAAAAGAGCTCGAATCCTTTACGGAAGAGAATCCTTTTTTCCCTCAAGACCTGAATATTATTTAAGAGGATCACCATCACCATGGAAGAGCTCATGTGGAAAAACCGCAAAAGTTTAAAACATATTTTCTTTTATGTTTTGTTAGCTTTTGGCTGCTTTTTTTTTTCTTTTTTTTCTTTTTTCCCTCTACCTCGGGGCTTTGAAGGTTTTGCACGGGAATTATTATGGTGCCATGTATATTCATATACATTTTGCCACAACTATTATATGTGACAGACTTTGAATGACTGTCTATTACTATTAAAAAAATCTGTAGTTTCTTTTATCACTTAATTTATTAAGACAGACAATTGTAACAAAGTGTGTATTACTAAATTTATTTTTTGTACGGCATGAAGCAGCCAATCCCACATGGGACTGGCAAAAGTAGTGAGAACAGGGAAAAAAGATGGAGATAATGTAAAATAAATTTGGAAATTAGACTCGTTTTCATATAAAAAAATCTTAAGCAGATAAGTGAACGTATATTTGGAATTTGGTGTAGGAGAGAGATATTCCATTACTTACTATGACCTCTCACACAGAGTAGGTAATGAGATCGATGGATTACATCAACCTGGGACATGGCTGGTTTTTCGATTGTATTATAGTTGTGCCATGAGTATTACAAATATGGGATAACTCACAAGTCATAACTCTCATTATAAGACACAGTCCATTCCCAGATAATAAATATCTCAAGCACAAAGGATGACTGTTAGAAATAGAAAGCTTTGAAGTTTGCTTCCCACCAAACAATGACATCTTTTTTTTCTTAAGCCTATTGAAGATTATTAATTTTGGCGTCCTTAATAGTTATAGATGATTGCTTCAACCAAAAAAAATAAAAGTTGTAATTGATAAAACCTGACCCACCTGTTACAATCCTTAATGATTGTTTTGGGGACGGCAAATAAAAAAGTGAGGCCACCTTGATGATGATCAAGACAGATTAAATTGATGACATTTCACAAGATCACTATTGTAATGGGAATATTCAACTCATGGGTATAAATTATAAAATATTCAAGGAATACTACGAAATCAGCACAAAGTAACTAGGAAAATGTGTCAAAGGGTCCGTTTAGATTGAACTTATTGTTGCTGAAACTGAAAATTATAAACTCAAAACTGAAAACACTGTAGCAAAATAATTTTTAAATGTGTAAATAATACCATGGGACTCATTTTTAATATTTTTTAGTGCGTAAACAGTACTGTAAACAGTGCTAAACAGTTCATGAACAGTATTTTTTCTGTACAATAAAATCATGTGATTTTACTGTTCACTGGCCCGGGAAAGAAAAAAAAAAAAGGAAAACTCAAACGTGGACGCACACTGAAAACGCAGAGACCAAACGCCCTCAAAGAGACTTATAACTTAATAGATTAACATCTCTTACGAAAACATTCAGGATTTGAATCACCTTCCTCTGCTGTAACTATTAAATTAAATAATAATAAGAAGTCTTCCCCAAAAGTCTTCCTCATGAGACCAGCACCAGTCTCCTTTTTGTTGCCCCAGCCTAATGAAATTGGAAGACCTTACTGCCACTGTAGAAAGCATGAGTCCTAGAAAGCCCATCTATTTCTAAACTCCAGAAACACCTCATTTATGTTAAGCGAGCAGCTCATAATGCAGTTAATGCCATTTTTTCCCAATTATGTATTAGTGAAAAAACAATTTAAAAAAATATATCCAGAGAAATCTAAGAAGCCAACAACTGTATATGCTCGGGGAAATCTATAGGATTTGAATAATATATATCGTTAGTTTCAACATCAAGAAATTCAATCCAGTACATGAATCAAATTGAAATGATTCAAATGAAAAATGTTCGCGAACAACTCAGTCGTAACAATGGCCACGCATCTCATTGTATGCCAAGGTGTACACTCACTGTCCAATAAATATGCTTCAAAGAGAATTTTCTCAGAATCAGAGCATCTATTTTGTTTTAAGCTATTGCTTTGCTCAAGCTTCGCTGCCGTTGTAAGAACCAAACGCTAATGCCATCCACTCCATGCTCCTTCACAAAACAAATATGCAAACCAAAACAAGGGAATCAATCATGCCTCCCAAGAATGCAGCAGCTATCAAATAATACTGTTCGGAAGATGATGATGATGTAGCTTCAGTAAGAAAAATGTGCCACAGTCCTATCTAGATGTACTACTAGCAGCTCCCTTGGAAGGGTTACTGCTGGGTGGGGAATCTTTGATTGGTTTAGAATCTGAATTGAGGACAATGTTTCCCATTCCAACCTCCATTGCTTCCCTCTCATCCTTCTCCTTATTTTTCTCAGAATCCACACTTTCTGCTGCTTGGTTTTGATTAGAAGGCATAGATGGCTCTAAAAGATGAGGTCCTGCATTGATCCATGGATGAAGAAGGCACTGACCTGCAGTGGGCCGCATCTCAGGAACAAAATCAAGGATTGGGACCAGGAAGTTAGTCATGTCAGCTGCATCTTGCTCACTGAAATCATACTTCTCTACAAGCACCTTGTTCAACGGCCAAAAACGCAACCGACGAATATGCCTTAGATCGCCATATCTATTGAAGAAATCCCGGGAATAGCGGCCACCTAAAGCAATCTGAGGACAATTGTTGGCATATTAGAAGTGAGGCACAAGTATCTCACAAACTGAACTTCTTAAATCGTGGGAAAGATAATTGCCTCACCTTGCGCGGCATCATTCCAAGAAGCTCCATCATTAATGCTAAGTGGTCCTAAAACAATTAAAGAAAAGTATTAAAAAAATCATTCATGTTAGATATGACTTATGTGAATGCTTAACCCATTAAAGCATTGAAATTTTTTTACACTCGAATGCTTAAAAACTACATACTTATCCACAGCACGAACTTAAGAAAGCCTAAATCTACAGTAGAAAGACATGTAAAAGTCATCCAGAAGTTTCTTGCTTTCCACTTTTATATATGTAAAGAACAGCCCAAAGAATTACAATGGTCAATTCTAAGGAAACTCAAACCTCATGTGTGTCACAGTGTGTGTGTGTGTGTGTGTGTCTATATATATATATATATAACAGTAAAATAGGCAACCAAATGCCCAGATCCTTCAGGATAAAGCAATTATGTTGACTCATTGCCTATCATGACCAAGTGGCTTCACTTGTTTGGATTAGCTTATATCAATTGGCTTATTTTGCTTAAAAAATAAGCGGACGACAAATAAGTTGTACCTAAAAAAGTGACGCTTAAAAAAACATAAGCAATCCTAGAAAAATACAAACAAAGATCATTCATGTTCTCATTAGATATGCAGTAGAGTGGATTGTAAAGATTCAGTGCTTGATAAAAACGGGTTTTTGTTCCCTCCTAGAAATATTATCTCATTTAAGCTAAATTCTTTGGCAACTTGGGTTTGCAGAGGTCTTAAAATAATACTTTCAGCTTAGGATCTCTTATATATTAAGTGATTGACAACTGTAGGTTCAGCTATTTATATGATAATAATTACTAAAGAATACAGCAGCAGCATTATTTGTCAGCTCACATTTATGTACATCAGTTTGTACGTGAATTCCATAAATAGCTAAAAAGCCCATACTAGACTGAACCCAAGACATCACACTTCACACTTGTTCATCAGGCAATGCCATTTAGTCCAAAAGACCTTTGGCAAATGTAATATGTATATTTATCAGTTAGTTCATTAACAACAGATGGCAGCATACAGAGCTAATATATTTTAGAGTTTATATACAATATTAGATAGCTTTTATCTTATATAAGAAGCATCTATAACAACTGGCACATCTGATTACATGACAGAACAACAGTGACAGTAAAGGTAGGTTGAACTTTACAACTTTTTTTTTTTTTTTTGATAGGTAAGAAAAATTTGTATTAAAAAGAAGCTACTCCATCAAAGAGATAGAGTAAATGAAGGAAATACGTATAAGCAACAAAGGAAAACAAAACAACTTATGTACAAGAAAAAAGTGAATCTAAAAACAGCAGAATGGATTTTGAAGAAGTAAAACCCCACATACGAGACTAATCAAACAAAGTGGTCGCAAAAAACTCTAAGAGCTTATCCCCAGAAAGCACCGAATCTTCAAATATGCAATTATTTCTCTCCCTCCAAATAATCCACACCACACAATGTGGTACCAAATTCCAAACATTTGAAGAAAACTTTACTACTTTTATAATTAGGTTCATAACACTTTGCTAAAATTTCCAAATCTAACATATGCTGAACTCAGTGGAATATATCTTAGTCATATACAGATCCCAAGCAACAATCAAAGTAAGTTAAATACATCAGTCATACAAGCAACTGATTTTAAAATTGGGAGACTTTTTAAGGCTGTTAGACAGTAATGTTTGAAAATTTCATTAAGCATTGTTTGCTTCAAATCTCACATTGTATCAGTTATCCTATTCAAGAGGATCAAAAGAATTATTCCATTGGGATTTACTAACTGCATTTCATTCACAAGAGTTAGTTTACTCCATATAAGTATATAACACTTAATAGTACATTTTTTTTTTTATAAGTATCACTGATTTTATCGTTGGGATGACCATTATTTTGCAAAAGCACCAGGGTTCACAAAAGCCCTCCAGATTTAAGAATCTGTGTTGTTTATAAAATCATAAGTAGGAATTTGAATATGATGGCAGATATACAGCATGAAACTCGATGGAGGTAAAAATCAAGGGCTAGAAGATGTCCTTGAACATCTAGCACATTAATATCTACTACTACTACAAAACATCTTTCACATTTAACAGGGATTATCTACTTAGATTACCCTAACGATATGTTTAATTCAGTAGGGGGAGGAAACATAAAAGGGGGAAAAAAAGGAAAGGCAAGAGGAAGGGAAGGGAATAGAAGGAACAAGTTTAATTCCCTGAGGTGTTTGCTTGTGTTAGAGAATATGGAGACCAGTTCGCACAAAAAATAAAATATCAAGACACTATTTTTTCTCTCCTCTTCCCTCCATTTTCTCTCAATTTGGGAGGAAACAAAATAGCAGGCCCATAGGGAATGGAAATTCTCCCTCTCCCTTCCCTTCCTCCATTCTCTCCTCCCCTTTCTTTCTTTTCCTCTTCATTCCAACCAAACATAGCGTAGTTGGTGGACACTGGTAATCAAACCTTGTGAAGGCTTGCTCGAGGCAACAAGAGAGAAACTGAACCAACGTTCCCATGTTGTGGGAATTGGTAATCTTGATTTTTTTCCCTATATAAACTTGTATTTTTACGACAGTAATCATAGTTGGTAATCAAACTACTAGATATTCTTGCTCATGTGCTTAAATAAAACAAAATAGACTAATAAATTAGAGTTATAAGTGTGACGATAATATAATAGGCTCCTGAAAAATCATATTATTTCTCATAGATTGGAGAAATGCATCTATTACTCTATTTACGTTTGTGCTCAAGCATGACTATGTGTACACATAATATAAAATTAAAAATTAAACCATGTACCTTGTCCATCCCTAACGGGGTCTAAGTTGGAAAAAATACATGAGCTCCTGGTTTGAATTAGCATGAAGTACTAGATAAAGTCAACTTCATTAGAGTTGACACTGATTGGGTAGGAATTTGTTGATATTAGCAGGTTGTTATTACTTTTTTCCTTTTTTGGTAGGCCTTGAACCTGTGGACTCACCCTCCTCTTTTCTCTTACAAGGGGGAGAGGTGCCATTTCAGCCAGAACTCAAAGCTCATAGGAAGGTTGTTATTATGGTTAGTAGCATGTTGTAAATGCATTATTTCTATAGTACTGTTATTCTTGTCTAGCATAACCACATGATAAAATCACTTGTCATGTTAAGTTATTCTACAATGCATCAGCATGTTTTCTGTAATTGAAACTCTAGACTGAGCTTTATTTTTAAATAACATCATAATTTCAATGTTCTTTTATTGAGGAAGATATCTAGTACGTTTTATTACTTGCAGAGTTCACAATTTGAGTAATGCTAGAATCTTATCCACAAGGGTCTATAGCCCTATGTTTCTAAAGGTATAATTGCAAATGGAACAACCATTAGAAAAGCATGCAAATTGTATAATTGAACTCCTAATGTTGCATAACTATCCATTAGTAATTGAATATATATAGTAGCAGAAATAAAATTAACGCAGAAATTTGAAGATTGATTATTTGTTTTCAAATTACATTGAGTTCTAGAGAGAGAAAACAAAGCAGGGATCATAAATTTAGCACAAAAAGTAATTAAAAAAAAAAGTAAACAAGTGAATAACATCCATACCTCATCCCTATCAAAGTTGTCACCGCTATGAGGATCAAAGAGTACATCACCCGTTGCAAGCTCGAAACAAATGCAAGCAAAGGACCAAAGATCAGCTGACGTAGAATACTTAGATCCAAGGATCACCTCTGGACACCTATATTGTCTTGTCTGGATGTCATTTGTGAACTGTTTGTATGTCCAACATGCATTCCCAAAGTCAACCAACTTGCACTTGATGTCCGCTGATGCCAACAATTTCTGCCTAGTGGAGCGGCTTCCTCTCTTACTACACTGATGTTCTAGTTTGGCACCCTTTGTTCCATCAGCATCAGATAATCTATTTGTATTGACAGAACTAGTGGGATGGTCTTCTACAGAACCCACATTCAAATTCGCATTAGGAGAAGACTCTACCGCACCAGATGATTCTGCATCTGCTTCATCTTCCAAAGCAACCTCATTCTCCACACATCCCTGAACCGCTCGCTTAGCCTTTCTTCGAATCTTTTTCTTCTGGTTCCTAGTCAAATCCCCATTTAATTTCCTAATTTCCTTCGCAACCCCAGACTCCAATCCAGCCTTATCCTTACTATTCGGAAGAATGAGAGGAACACCGGACTTTCTAGGATCCTTCGAAGGATCTATCGTTGACATGAGCAGTATATTTTCCGGTTTCAAATCGGTGTGTATAATTGAGAGCTGTCTATGCAAGTAATCCAATCCCACCAAAACATGATAACAGATCTCCTTCACCCTATGAATTGGCAAACCCCGGTAATCGCTATATTTGATAAGGGTCAAAAGATTATCCCCCAAGTACTCAAAAACCATACAAACATGCTGCCCATTGGGACCCGAATGCTTAAAATGATCCAACAGCTTCACCACACATTTTTTATCATCTGGGTCACCCTCAGCAATCTGCTGCAAGATGGTTATCTCATCCATCGCCGCCTCTGTGTAATGTTGAGCACTCTTTTGCACTTTCAGTGCCACATATCTCTGCCCCCAATTTGCAATAATCATTAACCAATCATTTTATTAAATCAAACACTCCCAACTTTTCTTAGCACAATCCATATACGGATAATATTTATTTATATATATTCAAAAAAAAAAAAAAAAAAACACTAATAATCCTCAAACACATTTCAATCACAATTTCACACCCAATGCTCAAAATGCTCTTTTTTTTTTTCTTTTTTCTTTTTTTTTTATCACATTCTACATTCAATCAAAAAAAGAAAAACCCAGAAAACAAAAACGAGAGAGAGAGAGAGAGAGGTACAGAGAATTGGGTGTCCCAGGCGAGCCAGACGGTGGAGAAGTGGCCCCAACCGAGCTTCGATTGAACAACGTAGCGGCCATTCTTAAAAGTATCGCCGATTCGAACAGCGTGGTAGCCTCCTCGTCTGTAATCCTCCGTTCCTTCGTCCTCCGACGTGAACTCGCTGCTGTCGCTCCGATCCTCCGATGAACAACACTGCTGCTGCTGCTTCTGCTGCTTTTGCTGCTTCTGCTTCTGATTCTTCTCATCCATTCCAAAATTTTCTCTGCACTAGGGTTTTTTTTTTTTTTTTTTTGGTGTTTGGTCCAAAAATCTTCAAAAAGAAAGAGTGATTTTTGGTTTAGATTTTTGGAAGAACGTGAAGTTTTGAAGAGAGAGAGATTTTGATTTTCTCTTAGTTTGTGCAGAAGGGAATGGATGTGGATTGTCGTGGATCCTGTCTGTTTTTTTTTTTTTTTTTGGGTTTAAACACAGTTAAATTTTTTTGTTTAGTGAGGTGTCATCATCGTCATCATCGTCCTCAGTGTTAGTGAGCACAACTAACTAGTCTACAACTTATACATTGCCACGATCTTTTTAGTCTGTCGTTTATTTTTATTTTTTTTTAAATTGTTACATTCACAATATTTTCACAACAAATTATAGGTGGTTAATTATTGTTATTGTTTCAAATTTGAATCTAATACTAAAATTACATTTTTGCCTCAATAATAACAATCAGTAACAACCTATTACTTAGAATTTGTTATAAAAATATTATGAAAATATTGTGAATATATTATTTTTATATTTTTAAATACAGTAAAATATGAAATGTTTTTAGTAACTTTTTTATGAAAAAATTTAAAAAAAATAACATTTTTTTTACAGTTTTTTATATTTATGATGATATCAAAACTTTTGTTAAAATAATTTATTAATAAATGACCGAAAAAGTCTCTTAACATTATTATTATTATTATTATTATTATTATTATTTTAATAGTTATATTTTATTTTCTTTTATTGAAAAGTGAGGACTTTGTTCCACTTTCAACCCATTTTGTGGGGGAAATGAATATGAGTTTCTAGTTTCCACTCAATTGACTGTTTGATAGACACGTGTGGCTGTGTGGTCATTTAATTGCCTGCTTAATAATATAATACACTTTTGTAAAAAAAAATATAATAATATAATACACAAAAAGATTCATAATTTTGTTTTTTTTTTAAAGAGATTTTGGTTTTTATTTGGCGTACTACTAAGGTCATTTTTTTAACTATTATTAATAATTTGTCATATTAATACGTGTAAAATTTTTTATATCTATAAACTTTTTCTTTATTTGCCTAATGTCTCTTATTGTCTAGTCTTTAAGAAAATTATATATATATATATATATATAGGGCATGCTAACGAGTGCTCTTAAGCACTCGTTAATAATTTATTTTAGAAAAATTTTGATACCACTTTTATGAGAAATAAAAAAAAATGTAAAATATTAATTACTTTTTTTTTATTTCTCATAAAAACTTTCTTTAAATGGATCATTAACTATCTTTAAGAGCACTCGTTACATTTCTCATATATATATATATATATATATAGAGAGAGAGAGAGGAGAGAGAGAGAGAGAGAGAGAGAGAGTAAAAAGACCACTTCACACCCTTGATGCAATGGTCAGTCTACAAGTATAAATGATTGTGGAGTGTGGGAGATAAGAGCCAGGGTTCAAGTCTTCAGAAAGGAGTTTCACACACATATACACTTAGATTTGGTTAGAGTAAAATTTCTATCTTATAAAAATAAAAAAAATAAAAAAAAGTAAAAAGAATGTTAACCAAGTAAACTTAACCCAACCATTTAGAATTCAATTTCATTACAAATGAGTTATAGTATGCAATTTTTAAATAATCACTAGATTAGTCATAGTATGAAGTTGTCAAGAACGTTTTGTTACGAGGTTGAAATAATAGAACGAGCCTAAAACTCCCCTTAGGTTTTTTTAAAGTGCGATTAATTTGAGAGAGTCAAACTCAATATTTTAATATTTAGTGAATAGAGGTTAATGGTGCATCACAAGAATAAAATCAAAGTGTTAAACAACAAAGGGTGGAAGAATATGCAAAATTCATTAATCTTTAACAGCCTCTCACACACAATTTGAAAGAGGTGATGAGGGAAAGAGAAAAGACTCCTTGCTATCACTATTTTCACCCTTTATGCCTCATAATCATGTCACTCTTTGATGGCTGAATGGGCTTTTGTTATGAAGTTAAGATTTTAAGGGTAAAACGTGATTGACCTTATTTGATATGAATGAGGAGCTTTTATATTGAGTTTTAAGTGCTCTTGCTAATTGATGTTGAACAATAAATGAGGCTTTGGACCCCCTAACATGTTAGGTAAAGAGTAATTTTCAATTGGCTTTTTCTGGACACAACAAAATGCCTTTTAGCATAATTTGGGAAAAATTTGACCTAGGGTCATTGGTTTCTCTTTCATAGCTAATTCAAAGCATTGGGAAGTTGTTCTTAGTGATGTATAGCATGCAAGGTTAGCTAAGCCCTAGGGGCTAAAATGGGTTGGTCAGAGTCTTTAGCCATGTACAATAGGAGCTAGAAGTATCCAATTGGGTGAAAATTTCAAGTATCAAACCTTTTCCATAAGCCTTAGGTGTTGTGCGTATCTCCATCCCACTTTGATGACATGGTTTGATGCAAAAGGCCTAAGGAAAAGTCTAGTCATGCCAAGGATAAAGGCACTCTTGGACTTTGGGGGGAAGTGTCCTACTCATTTTTTTTAATTAAAAAAATATATACAGAGAGAGAGAGAGAGAGAGAGAGAGAGAGAGAGAGAGAGAGAGAGAGAGAGAGAGAGGGGTGCTAATTTTAGCATTTTTGTTATATAAAATATACTTTGCTCCTCTTAACAGATATCATTGGTTATTTTAAGAATAATATTATAGCCCTAACTTTTCTACAACGTTTTTACAAACCATTGAAGTAGATAAATTATTACTAATTCACTTCTAGACCCACCACTTACATTATTTCTTTACTTACCAATAACCACTCACTATATTAGCAATTTGTAAAAAAGTTTGTAGCTCAAGTATCTTCTTCCTTTTAAAGGCCATACAAAAATTTATAGATCTAAATTCTAAAACAAAATATACAAAGCCCACAAAAAATAGCCTAACAACAAAAATGACTAATAGCAAAACTAAAAATAATTAAGCCTAATCAACTAATTTCACTAAAAAAAAAAACAATCTGGATCTTTAAAAAATGTTAAACAAAATAATTTTACTCTCACCCAGTAATAGGCGCGCTAAAAAAAAAAAAAAAAAAAAAACCTCAACTACTAAGCAGCAAAATAGTCGGAGGTTGGAGCCAACAGCATAATTGCCTCCCCTAACTTCAAGTCCCAACTTCGTTCTTGACTCATACCCTCCAAAGCACAATCTCTCAAATTCTTCTCATGTCACATGGGCTTGGTCAAGATTAAAATAATGAAATGACTTGGATTAGATAAAAATAATGAAATAAATTATAATACATGAATTAGGCCCACAAGAAAGTTGGGCTTAGTCAAATCAAGTTTGTAGAAAATTTGTTGCGAAAATGACCATCAACAAAAGTCAATAACAATAAAATAAAAGTAATAGCACCAATACAAGTCGTGGGAAGAAAATGTTCGAATTAATGATCTTCGCTTTATAAGACATGGTCTTTGATTGAATTGGATACCTCTTGGAATTGGTTATAGAGCGTGATTAAATTACATTGAAAAAAAAAAATCCAAATGCATAGACAAGCATTATAAAAAATATATGAAGTACAAAAAATGTTGATCTAGTTAACATAAGCTTTGTCACCAAGTGAAACATTAAAATGATTGGATCTATGTGAGAATTGCTAAGGTGAGAGATTACACAAATGTGACTTGCCTATGTTGGACTTTGTTTCCTCACCCATGGGTTAATGGGTAACCCCATCCATCATAGGTGAGTAGCCATCACATACATCAATATATATATATATATATATTTTATTTAGGCCATGGTACTCTCTAGGGCTGTCCATCCTGACCTGTAACCCGACCCACCCGCCCAAATCGGCCAACCCGGACTAAAACTTGCACAACCAGCCGCTGACGACAGATTTTCGTTTTTAGAAACCGAATCCGACAGGTCGGTTGACAAGTCTTCGCATGAAAAACCAAGTCCAACCGACCCAACTGGACTCCTTTTTCCAAACGCAAATCCAGCCAAATCTTGACGAGATTCGTCAAGATCTGACTAAATTTCAACGAGATCCATCAAAATTCGGCCAGATTTTGACGAGATTCGGCCAGATTTTGACGAGATTCGCCAAGATCTTTACCACTACTAGCGTCAAGATCTCCACCATTGAGATCTGTCAGTTTTGATCCAAAACAAATCGTCGTTGACTCGAACCGAAACCGACTTGACCCGTGGTTTCCGACGGTTGGCAGTGGGTTAGCTTCTCTACCACCCGAATTTGGCGGGTTAGTTCCAGGTTGGGGCACAAACCCAACTCGTGGACAATTCTAGTACTCTCCTCTATGCGACAAATTGGGCCGAGCAATACGATCCATCTAAAACAAAGGACGAGCTGGTTGGCTGAGAACCCGAAACGGGCTTTAACTATTTTGATCTGAATTTTAGGCTAAAATTGGGCTAACTATTTGGGCCTAGCAAAGTAGCAATAGAGCCCCTCATCAAAGTGGCATTTTCGTAGTTATTTTCAAATGGAAGGGCTATTTATTATCCTTTCCTGATATACATATACCGCGTTTTCACTGATTCAGCTTTCTAGGGTTTCTCTCTCTCTCTCTCTCTCTCTCTCTCTCTGTGCAATCAAAGGTAAGGCGCGCAGCTAAGCAACCAAACCAGCAGCCATGGTTCTCAAGTATGTTCTTCTCTCTCTCTCTCTCTCTCTAGCTAGCTAAATCAAAACTAGGATCTCAAAATTGAAATGACTTTTTTTCATTTGGTTCATGCTTAATACATAATCTTAATCCAAACATAGAATAAGCTTGTGTTTCTCTGAATCAAAGATAATAATATTTAAAGTTGTTGTTTGATACGCTGTTCAAATCTAACGATTAATATATACGATGATGTTGGAAAAATGAATATCAGGACGGAACTGTGTCGTTTCAGTGGATCCAAGATATACCCCGGGAGAGGCATTAGGTTTATTCGTTCTGATTCTCAGGTTGTTTAACGATTTAAGGTTCTGTCTCCCGTATCACCGCATGTTTTTAAAGAGAGTTGATTTGGATTTTTTTTTTTTTAATTTTTTTTATTGATATGTTTGACAATGTTGTGGGATTTTTTGTTCTGTCTTTCAAATTTCATTAGGTGTTCCTGTTTCTCAATTCAAAATGCAAGAGGTACTTCCACAACAAATTGAAGCCATCGAAGCTTACCTGGACCGCCATGTACAGAAAGCAACATAAGAAGGTGTGAAACCTTTTGAATTTTGTATATGATTTTAAGATTATGTGGAATTTACTTATGGAAAAAACTTAGGTATAGGGTGCTTTTGGTTAGGAGTTTTGGGAGATTAAAATAGCGACAAACGCTCCTTTTAAACTCAACATAGTTTTCCAACAGCTTATACAAACGCACCCATAATTACTTAGGTGCATTGGACTAACACAACCATATAGTTGAATTTAGTTGTCCTTGAGAAACGATGATCCATTTTGTGCTGCATTGGTGAATGCAACCACAATGTTGAAATTAATTGGTTGAATTGGACAAGTTTTGCCCATTTCCAATAACTTAGCTTTAATGAGATGTGTTAGTATCTTAGCCTAGAAAAAAAATTTGGATATTAAGTTGGTTTGAGAACTCTTGCACCGCTATTGCTTCTAGCAAGATAATATATATTGTTTCGTATTCCAAATTGTTGACAAGCTTATGATATATTTGCCCAAATTGATTGAATGTGCCTATGGTCTTGACACACTTAGGATATTGCTCAAGAGGCTGTGAAGAAGAGGCGACGTGCTGCTAAGAAGCCCTACTCTAGGTCCATCGTTGGTGCCACCTTAGAGATTATCCAGAAGAGGAGAGCTGAGAAGCCAGAAGTTCGTGATGCTGCTAGGGAAGCTGCTCTCCGGTGTGTTTTCTTGTATTCTCTACTTTTGGATTGACAGTTTTTTCATTTTATTATATATTTTCTATTGTTATGTGACTCATGTTAAATCTTATGAACATCCTGATTGTTCTTTTAGCGTTTCCTTACCCACGGAAGTTTTGTATGTGTAGGATTTGCTTACTGACTATTATATAAGGATTACAAGGAGATTTTGACATACTGATTGAGTGTATTTTGCAGTGAAATTAAGGAAAGGATCAAGAAAACAAAGGATGAAAAGAAGGCAAAGAAGGCAGAAGTAGTTGCCAAAACACAGAAGTCGCAGGGTAAGGGTAGCAATCCCAAGGGAGCTGCACCGAAGGGTCCTAAGCTTGGAGGTGGTGGTGGAAAGCGCTGAGCCACTGTTTTGTTCGTATTTTCTTTTCATGGAGTAACAGTTAGTAGAATCTTTCATTTTTGAATGCTGTGTAAGAATTGATTGATCTTGTTGCAATCATTTTCCCCGATATTACTACCGTGTGAATTTGCAATTGTTGCTGTAGGGTCTTATGACATCTGAGTACTTGCACATTATTCATGGTGGGTGGGTTGAGGTGAATGTGTGAAATTTAGCATTAGCATTTGCCCAGAAGTTACTGCTAGTGTGCTCTTGCTAAACTTATATGAGCTTTTTGTAATCTAGTGTTATTCTGAATAAAACTGTAGCCCATGGAAGCAAAGTAGTTTGGTACACAATACATAATCAAGGAATTGTTGGCTGTTTTTGTTTAATTGTTATAATAAACTTATAATGAAAGATTCCACAGAGGTGTTTATTATTGCTAAGAATTATGTGTTTTACTACTGTGCACCAAGTGCTAGGCTGCTACCCATATCGGCCTTTTTGAATGGTTGCTGGGAATTTTATGTAAAGAAATCTTCAGTAGTTTGGCCAATTTCTTTTTTTCCTCTAACTAAACACCCATTATCTCCAGTTGATCACTTTTCTGACTTCAAAAAATCTCTAGTTGAAGCCACATATTAGATTCAAGCTCTAGGCCTCGATGGAGAATTGAGGTGATAACTGCTGCTGCTGCTGTGTCTTTAGCATGGTTCATTCTTTAGAATTCAAGTGGACCCTAAGAGAAGCTAACATGGCAGCCCATGTACTAGCTTCCTGGTCTCTTAATAATAGATTAGCCAATTGTTTTGTTTTGGGCTCAGCCCCCACTGTTCTTTCTGATGTGTATAGCTCTGAGCAAGCCTTTGTCCTAGGCTCTTCTGTGTAGCCTTCTGGGGTTGTTTTGGAATAAAATTGCAAATTATCAACAACAAAAAAAAGGCTCTATATTCTTTTTCAGTTTTATTTAAATACTATTTATTTATACTATTTTCATTTAAATATACACTCCCACTCGCAGCATTATACCAACCAGAACCGCCACAACTAACACCTAAACTGTTATCTAAACCCACCTAAACAGTTATCTAAATCCAGTCTCCGTCACCCTCAAGAATAGACAGGCGGAAACCACCCTCCATAACCAATTGATACCAGATATCCCAATTTAAACCCAAAGAACAAAACCAAAACCAATTCAGAACAAAAGGCAACCAAAATTTTCCCCCTGTTCCATTTTCGGTCGAACCATTTGAGAGAGAGTGGTAGAGGAAATAAAGTAAAAGAATGGAAAAAGGGGCTGTGTAGGACATCCATCTTGTTGATTACATCTTTGGAGGTAGTGACCATCTTGTCCATGCCACGAGGCCCCAGGCTGGTCCGCACCCTATAAATAGTGAGCTCTCAAGCGGGTGAACTCGGGCTTGTCTGAGGGAAAAAGTATCATGTATCAAGCATATGTAACGCACATCTCTCATACCTTCTCGTGGCCGTGTGTGTGAAAAGAGAGAGAGGGGGGGGTTAAAAAATAATTGGTCTAATAGTTACAAAGATATAACTTTATTTTTCGCAATTCTATTTTTTATTGTAAAATGTGCTTTTATATCTGTTAAATATTTGATATAATTTGGTATCAAACATGTTTAAATCTATATTTTTCAACCCGTTATGTGACGATTAACAAGTCATTGACTCATTAAAAAAAATTTGTCACTAAAACTACACATGAAATGTGTCTTTAGTTGCCATATAATGTGTTAAAGCAAGGTAGTTTTAAATATGTTTGGAGCCTAACTTATTTCTCCAAGTTTTGGATCATTCATATTTTTGAAAATTTCATTAGTTCAATTGAAAGATTTTTTACTTACTTTAGCATAAAATTTGATAATTTGTGTTTAAAATGAAACTTTTTAAGATTTTGACTATGAAAATGGAAAAAATGAATTTTTATGAAAGATCGCCGTCAAAAATAATTTTGATTGAAAATACTAAAATCTTTTTTTTTTTTGTTGGGTGTGTGTATATATATAACTTATCAAATAAAAAAGTGTGTATATATATGTGTGTATATATAATAAAAAGCACGCGTGTGTGTATATATGTGTGTGTGGGTGTGAAAGTTGTCTTGATAAATATATTAGCGGCGCAACTTGGCCCCCCAAACAAAAATTCCTGGCTTCACCCCTGCATTGATGGTTATCTTTTGCATCAAATATGTCTGTATCATCTCTTAAGGGATCCACATAGTGTTAGTTTGGATTGCGCTGAAAAACATTTCAACGCATTTGCATTTTAAACAGTGGATCTGTATACTATTTATGGGACCCATAAGTACAGAATTTAGCAAATTTTTTATTAAAATTGGGTCCCACGGCACTATTCACATATTTAAAATTTTTTGCTATAGTGTTTTCAATTTTCAACAATAAACGGTATCTAACATTAAGAGAAATTATACATATATCTGATGCACGACATACTTTCTCCTTTCTTATATTATAAGCCGACAAAGATAAATCATCTCCGACATCCTCTTCAAAAGAATTTACTCTCTAACATTTGGAGAAAGTCACCCCTACAATTGTGTTTCCAACAGATTAGCCATTAAAGAGGCTTTTCTTTTCCTCCCCAAGCTGCAGTGGTTCTCAGGGAGGGAACTACTAATATAGTCTTAAGGGAACCATGCCCTTCCAAGTCTTTATTTATTTTTTTCTTTAAAAAAATTATTATATATAGATATTAGATACATATATTTTAAATTTTAGGTCAAAAAGTTATACTTCGCACCCCAAATTAAACATTAATCTACACAACCAAAAAATAAATTGGTCACCCTACCAATTTATGTGGCTAGTGGTGCTTCTCAAAACAAAATTCTACTTTTAGGGTGTGTTTGGATATCGCTTATTTTGCTGAAACTAAAAAATATATTGCTAAAAGTACTGTAAATAAAGGTAAAAGTTAGTTAAAATAGTACAGTGAGACCTATAAATAGTGTCAAAAAGTGCAGTGGAACCCATGAATAGTAACAAAAATAAGTTGTAAGTTGAATAGTGAAATAATTTTAATTTTAATCTCCACTCACACTTAATAAGAAATCCCCAAGTACTACTAGTATAAATTTGTTTGGCTTAAAAAAATCAAATGATCGTGTTGACTTTTTTTTTGGGGGGTTCAAATTCGAATGATAATGTGTGACACTTAGGCTGTTTGCTACTTGGGACTCAAAAGTTAAAAGTTTGAATTTTTATTTGAATTTTTCTACCTTTACCTAAACGTTTGGATTTTTATTCTTAATAAACAACACGCGAGAAGAATATTAGACATGTTAGAGTATAATATAATATTGAGCAACTGAGTTAATGTGGTTCGAAGTTTTGTTTGTGTTTGAGCTTTTATTATTATTTAAGTTGACAATAATAGTTATATTTTTACAGTATAATTATATTTACTTGATTTATAAACTATGATTCAACTATAATTAATATATATATATATATATTGATAACAAAATGAATTTTTATAAAGAAAAGCCCTTCGCTTTTAACTAATAAAACTCATGAATAACTTACCTCACTCGTTTAGTTGGCAAGTAATCTAGAGACATTCACACCAAACAAGCTAAGTGAGGAAATTCGACAGTAATATTTGACTTTTTGAATTATGAATATTGTGAAAACTAGATTTAACAACAAATTGGAATGATTTTCTAACAGAAACTTTCATTTTGTATATTAAATTATTATTATTATAAAATTTGTAAAACCAATTGTAATGGTTTTAGAGGAATTTAAAAAAGAAAATCTAAATCTAATTTGACATATGGTTAAATGCAAATTATTATTATTAATATATACATATATATATATATATTTGAATATATAATAATTTAGTTTTGAATTTTAGTATATTTTGAATTTTTGAATGATAAAAATATTTATTGGTTTATGCTTTGACCTGAAATGTAAAATCCTAGCTTTCTCTAAGGTATTTGTAGAATCATTGCCTGTATATTTGTAAGCTATAGCTAACCATTTATTTGAATAAAAATAACGAGATCTTTCTTATAAGGTGATATCTTCTATTTCCGTTACATAATAGTGAGCCTTTCACAACTTAAGAGCCCCCACCGCTATATTTGCCTCGCATGTTGTGAAAGCCCATTTAAGATCATTTTTCCTCTCTTGACATACTCTCTGAGATATCATTTTTCTAACACCCCCCCCCCCCCCCCCCCCCCCCCCCCCCCCCCCCCCCCCCCCCCCCCCCCCCCCCCCCCCCCCCCCCCCCCCCCCCCCCCCCCCCCCCCCCCCCCCCCCCCCCCCCCCCCCCCCCCCCCCCCCCCCCCCCACCCCCCCCCC
>NW_027069743.1:481473-531423 GCF_002906115.3 Quercus suber
TTTTTTGTCTCTCTCTCTCTCTCTCTCTCTCTCTCTCTCTCTCTCTCTCTCTCTCTCTCTCTCTCTCTCTCTCTCTCTCTCTCTCCCTCCTAAGAGATCGATGTTTCAAAAAAATGGTGGTGGTTAATGACTTGATCTGTTTTTCTTTTTTAGATCAATTGGAAATCATGTTGCTATATATGCATTTTTATTGTGTTATAGTTCCATCCAACTAATGAAGTGGTGTAGTTTTGGTTGACATAATAAAAACAAAGGAAAAAAACCCATTTTATTCTCTACATTTTCACGTGATTCTCATTTTGGTCCCTATATTTTATTTTTACCACTTTTAGTAATTCTTTTGAAAAACGTGTTCCATTTTAGTCCTTACAGTTACTCATTTAACAGAAATATCCTATGTGGCAAACGGTCCAACAGTAAATGTTGACGTGTCCATTAAAATAATATTAAAAAAATTATTTATATTTTTAAAAATGCCACATTAGCAATTTAATTTTTTTTTTTAAAAAAGCCATATCAGATAAAAATAATATAAAAATTTCTAACCTAATTATTTAAAAAAAAAGAAATTAGTTAAATTAATTTTTTTTCTTTTTTTTTTGGAAGAACATGAAGAACTCAGAACTATGGCTGTGTTTGGTTCCCGTGAAATATTTTTCGAAAAATATTTATTTTCTGGAAATGCTATTTTCAGGAAAAGAAAATATTTTCAAGTGTTTGGTTGCATTATGAAAAATATTTTGGAAAATATTTTCTAGTGTTTGGTTGTATTCTTGAAAATAATAGAGAAAACACATTTTCTACTTGATGCTCACATTTTCTCAGCTTCCAAACAAAACCCAACCAAAAAAAACTCATCAATGGCGTGATCTGAGTGAAAGAAACAAAACCCAACAAAAAAAAAATTCATCAATGGCGCGATCTGAGTAGTGAAAGAAACAAAACCCAACCAAAAAAAATTCATCAATGGTGTGACCTGAGAGAAAGAAAACCCATTCGTCGGAGTGGTGGGTTTGACGAATAGGTTCGTCAGAGTGGTGGGTTCATTGGCGCGATGCGATTTGGTGCGATCGGCGCAGTGCGAGTGAGTTTGTCGGCGATCTGGTGCGAGTGGGTTTGAGCGCGATCTGGTGCAACGGTCTCTCTACTCTCTCTTCTTTCTCTCTTTGTCTCTCTCTTTGCGTGTGGTCCGGAAATGGCGAGACGATCTCGATGATCGGTGACTAGGTTTGGCGATTTGGTGCGAGTGGGTTCGTCAACGAGGGTGGGTTTGAACGAACGGAGCGGTGTGATCGTCTTGCTCCGAAGAGGCGATCTTCTTGCTCTCTCTCTCTCTCTTCTATTTTCCAAGGCCGGAAATCATTTGAAGTGAAAATGAAAACAGAAATCATTTTCCACCATTTTGGCATCATTTTTGGTCAAATGCTTTTCAGTTTGACCCAATTTGAAGTAGCAACCAAACACCCACTTTTCCAGAAAATCATTTTCGGAATCAGTTTGAAGCCAAAACAAACGGAGCCTATGTGTTCTTCATTTTCTTTCCCAACTAAGCTTGCCCAGAAAATTAAAAATTTACTTTACTTTTTTTGCATTTTCTTAGCAACCAAGCCCATAAAATCACTTAGATTTACAAAATAAAAAGACATGCCCATAAAAATTTACAAAACACAAACATTCAACAAGATTTTCTTATGCTTTGAAACCAAACACAAAAAACACAAAACTCAAACCCAGATTTTCGGCCTCCATGCACACCACAAACCCAGAAATCAACATCGAAATACAACATCACCACAAACCCACAAACCCAAAAATCAACATACACCACAAACCCACAAACCTAGATCAACAAAACTCACAACCCACAAACCCAGATCAACAAAACTCACAACCCACAAACCCACTGTTAGAATACATATCTCCACCACGGTCTGCACCATTGAGCTGAGAGATAGAGAGATGAAAGAGAGAGACTTACCGATCTGGGATAGAGAGACAATGATCTATGAGTTAGAGAGAGTTTGACCCATTTGGGTCTGAGTTTGAGTGGAGATGAGATTATGAGATTAGAGAGTTTGAGGTCATCTCGGCTTCACAACCACAGATCTAGGCTCCAATACCGAATCGGTGACTAGGTTTCATACAATAGAGCCATACTAAATTGGCGACTATGTTGAGTTACTAAATCGGTGGACCTTCGCGATAGGTTTTCTTTCTTTAACGGCAGCGGCGACCTCATTGAGTCTTGAACGAGTTCGATGACAACGACCTCATCACTGAGATTTGAGAGAGTTTAGGTCAGATTGGAGTTTGGCAGTCAGTGTAGATCAGATTTTGAGAGTTTGGGTCTGAGAGAGATTTCGTCGAGGGTGAAGAGAGAAAGAGAGAATTAGAGATAGAGAGAGTTTAGAGATGAGATTAAAGAAAAAGAAAAAGAATTAAGGTTAAAGAAAATTTGATTTGATATGAGATTTGTGAAGCTTATTTTTGTGTTTGTGTTTGTTTTTTAATTAGATTTAAAAAAAAAAAAAACCGTTTTTCAATTAGATTTAAGTTTTTTTTTTTTTTTTTAAATTTATTTTCATTTTTGGTTTAAATTTTCTGACATGGCTTTTTATAAAAATTAAAACGCTAATGTGGCATATAAAAATGCAAAGTAATATTTTTTTAATAATATTTTAATCACCACATCAGTGCCACGTCAGCTAATAGGTGTTCCGTTTGCCACTTAGAAGTTTGTCGTTAGGGCACTGAGGTGGGACAAAAACGAGATCGCTTTTTTGATTTTAGGGACTAAAAGCGGTGAAAATAAAATATAGGGACCAAAGTGGGAATCGCGTGAAAATATAGGGACGAAAATGAGTTTTTCGCCTAAAAAAAAGAGAAATTTCTATTAAAACACTCATTTATAGTAAAGGTAAGACTTAGGTACAGTATTTAGGTGTTGTTCTTTATATTTATTGTAGGGTCAAGATTTGTAACCCAAGCCCAAAAGATATGGGATGTAAACTCAACGAGTCTAATACAATAAATTTGTAGAGAGTGGGTGAAAGAACTGGGCTGATTGTGAATTAGACAACAGTTAATCAAGATTTAAAAGATGAACAAGCACAAATACACACTTGAAATTTGGATAAATTGATGTCTGAGGAGATGAATTATTGTTTTAAGAGCTAATACAATTCTTAGAGCTATAGTAAATTTTCCTTTCTTCCCTTTTACTTTTTTTTTTTTTTTTTTTTTCCCTCCATTCTCATGAAAGGTCTTTTACATTTATATAGTTTTCTTTCAGACTATCTTGATCATACACTTGTTCTTCATCGAAGTATTCACTTGAGTATATGTCCCATCAAGTATCTTCTTTGGTTCTCCGTGAGTGATGACAGTTGAGACTGCACTGTTCAAGGGTTCTTCTCACATAAATGCGGCCAGAAAAGTTGTTGCAGTGCATTTAATGCGGTGGTAACAGCTTTCCCTTAGATATTTTCTATTTCTTATCATCTTTATACGTGCCTAAAGTTCATCCTTATCGTTGGAACTTCTTGGATGGTCACTAAACGCCCAGGTGTTTGCTTGACCAATATTTCTCATATCCGAAAAGGATACGCTCCTCGGATTATATTCCTCTATCATCTCCTTACGTGATTTTCCATTCCGGGGCTTTCCCAATCATTTACCTTTTTGGATGTAGCCACATCTTCAAATAGGGCCTAAGGCTCAATATATGAATTTGGGTCTTTATCCCACAATAGCCCTTCAAAATTTTAATTTTCCTTCGCACTCGAGAGAAAAAATGGGATTTTGATCTGCCACAAAAATAGAGGCTAAAAATGCAAAGATATATGAGTTTACACATGTAAGAGCATAGATTTAGGCGCTTCATTATTGCTGCTGATGTTTCGGTATTTACAAAGCGTTATTAATTGCCAGGGCGCGCTATGTCTTTGGATCTAACGGTGAACCATTGATCCAACGAATGATATTTTCCTCAGGTTTGGGTGGGATAACTCCCACTCGTTTCTAGCCCCTATATAAAGCCTCAAAAGATGTCATTGCTTCTTTACTTTACAATTCTTAGACTCTCCAGCGAACTCAAGCATTCAAACTCACAAAACTCATCTTCCATTCAAGCAATTTCTCAGTCTTATTTTTCTGCGAATCTTTAAGAATTCTTCTGAGGATTCTAGGGTCATTTTTTAAATCAATTCGTGCAAGTTTCACCATCTTCGAACTCTTCGTTTCTCCTCGGCCTTCGAATTTCATTTCCCAGTTATCGCTTTTAGTGTTTCTTCTTTCTACTTATTCAATATGGGTAGATTTAAGTATTTAGTGGATAGTCCTACTCAGATAGAGATATTTAAAGAAATGTATCAAATACCACATCATGTAAACTTGCGGTATTGTCCTCCAAAAGGACTACTAACTGATCGAAGGGTAGGGGAAGTCATAATCCCTGTCATAGCTTTCATAGAAGGGGGAATGACTCTCCCTATGGGCTCCATTACAAGAGATTACCTTCGTAACCAAAGGATTAGTCCCGATTTGTGCGCACCTAATTTTTAGAATTCTAGGAGCAGTTAATGCTTTGAATCGGCACTTAGGCTTGGCTTACCTGGCTTGACGTAGTTCACATGTACGAGTGTCACAAACAAAAGGGGCGGATTTTACCTAAATCCCGATCCGACATCGTTAGCTCATCTCCTGTCTTCCCAAGTCTAATGTTGAGTATTTTTTTGGCCTACGTGGCATTATTTCATTTGGCAACCCATGCCACATCAACAATGCGTTTTTTAGTGTATTTGCATTTTAAATAGTGGGCCTCATGTACTATTTATAGGACCCACAAGTATAGAATTCAACAAAATTTTTATTAAAATTGGATCTCATAGCACTATACATACATTTAAAAATTATTTTATTATAGTATTTTCAGTTTTCAGCAATAAAGAGTATCCAAGGTTAAAAGAAATTGTTTCTCAAAAAAAAAAAGGTTAAAAGAAATGATACATATATATGATGTCATACTTTCTCTTTTCTCATATTATAACCCGACAAAGATAAATCATCTCCCAATATCCTCTTCAAAGAATTTACTCTCTAACGTTTGGAGAAAGTCACCCCTGCAATTGTGTTTCCAACGGATTAGCCATTAAAGAGGCTTTTCTTTTTCCCCCTAAGCTGCAGTGGTTCTGAGGGAGGGATCTTTAATTTTTAATCTCCACTCAAATGCACACTTCATAAGAAATTCCCAAGTACTACTAGTATCAATTTGTTTGGCTTAAAAAAATCAAATGATTGTGTTGTCTTTTTTATTGGGGTTTCAAATTCGAATGATAATGTGTGACACTTAGGTTGTTTGCTACTTGGGACTCAAAAGTTAAAAGTTAGAAATTTTATTTGAATTTTTCTATCTTTACCTAAACGTTTGGATTTTTATTCTTAATAAACAACACGCTAGAAGAATATTAGACATGTTAGAGTATAATATAATATTGAGCAACATAGTTAATGTGGTTCGAAGCTTTGTTTTTTTTTTTTTTTTTTTTTTTTTTTTTTTTTTTTTTTTTTATGTTGACAATAATAGTTATATTTTTACAGTATACATTATATTTACTTGATTTATAAACTATGATTCAACTATAATATATATATATATATATTTATTTATTTATTTATTTATTTATTTATTGATAACTATAGGAACAAGGCCCAAATGGTATATTGGGCCTTGGGCCTTATTCGAGAACGTTGGAATGTCCGAGAAGAGACAAATAGTTGAGAGATTCCAGATCAGTGCCTCATGAGTAAGAAAAGAGTAGAAGACGACTCGAGGAGTAATATCTCCTCAGCCACAACAAACATTGCTCCGATGCATATTCCAACAACGAAAATGACCTTAATAGAGGCACCAGTGTCAGAAGCATGTTTCATAAACGCATGAGAAGGAAGGAAACCAAAAAATATCTAAGGAAAATGTGCTATCTCCGCATTAAATGCAATACAACTACTTTTCTGGGCACATTTATGTGGAGAAGACCCTTGAACAGTGTTTCCTTGGTCACCGCAACTCATAGGGAGCCAAAAGGGATGTCTGATGGGATGCGTACTCGAGTAGTGGTTTGGATAGTTGACAAATGGAGGGCCAAGATGACCAAGAAGGAGATATATAATGTGAAAGACCCCTGAAGGAAGGAGGTTTGGAAAAGAAAAAGAAAGAATACTGTAGCAACCAGAATTGCACTTGTAATCAGTTCCATTGATCTATACAAACATTTGCCTCCTCGAACAATACATTCATCCAACCTTACGTGTTTTGTTCTTGCATGATTGTCCTTCAAATCCATCCTAGCTGTTGTTAGATTCACTAGGGACCTAGTTCTTTGACCTACTCTCTACAAATTTATTGTATTGAGCTCATTAACCCACAATCCCATACATATTGGGCTTGGGCTGTACATCGTGCCCCTACAATAACAGAAGGAATTTTTATAAAGAAAAACCCTTCTAACTCACTTTTAACTAATAAAACGTACGAATAACCAACCTCATTCGTTAGATTTAGTTGGCAAGTAATCTAGAGACATTCACACCAAATAGGCTAAGTGAGGAAATTCGACAATAATATTTGACTTTTTGAATTATGAATATTGTCAAAACTAGATTTAACAACAAATTGGAATGATTTTCTAACAGAAACTTTCATTTTGTATATTAAACGAATATTATTATAAAATTTGTAAAACCAATTATAATGGTTTTAGAAAAATTTTAAAAAGAAAATCTTAATCTAATTCGACATATGGTTAAATGCAAATTATTATTATTAATAATATATATATATATATATATATATATTTGAATATATAGTAATTTAGTTTTGAATTTTAGTATATTTTGAATTTTTGAATGATAAAAATATTTATTGGTTTATGCTTTGATCTAAAATGTAAAATCCTAGCTTTCTCTATGGTATTTGTAGAATCATTGCCTGTATATTGTAAGCTATAGCTAACCATTTTATCCAAACTAACACTATGCGGATCCCACGCAATTATAAAATCTACCTACCGTTAAGAGGTTTTTTTTTTTTTCCTTCTTTTTTTTTTTTTTTGGAGAAATAACCTACCGTTAAGAGATGATAAGTACATATTTGATGCAAAAGATAACCATCGATGAGAAAAGGGGTAACATGATGAATGGTCCTTTGCCCTTGCCGATAGTGTTTTTCTATATGTAGACAAGCAGGCCACATCACATGATGGCAGACTAATTAATGTACAACACTGGCGTTTTCAGAAGTGGTTTGGTGGTCCACAAGACAAATTTCCAGTTTGTAGAACTTGGACTGTAAATGGATCAGAAGTGGTTGATACATCTTGAAGGAAGCATTTATATCAAAAAGAAGCACTAATTTTCAGTGAATTATGCCCAATATAAAGGGGAGACCATCCATATATACATAGGAGACGCGTCAATAACTGTCATGTCATCCATCTGTGTTACACTTATGCATGTCAAGTGTTAATTAATTTGTGTAAGCCAGACATGTACATTTACATGTAAATGCTACAAAGAGAAACTTTGGATGGCTTATTATCCCTCATCACATAGTTCTTTCACGTTACCACATTCATCTTGCTTGGTTCTTTAATTGACTGAACTTTTTTTTTTACTCAAGGATGTGCATTCAAGTTTAATAAAAAATAATGGACCCCTTAAATAGTTTGTTTTAGAAACTTATAGAGCACCCATCTTAATTTCACTGTGTTAAATCAGGTCCTCGATCGTAGGGGATATGATGAACCCTTGTTTCATCATTCGAATAAAGGACAATGCTTTTATATATGTTTTGTACACTGCCATTACCACCAGCTCTGGAAAAACTTCACAAAATCAGAGGTCTAGTGAATACTCTAGCTACTCGGGTGAGGACAATGCTTTTATGAGAATCTGAAGAATTGAATTGGACTACAGTGTATTGCAAGTTGCAGCCTCTGTAAACTTTGGTTTTTTTTTTTTTGGAAACTTCAAACATCAATTAGGTGGTAACTAATGGAGTTTGTAGCAGAAATATCCGAGATTGTAGGAGTTAACACTGGAAACTACAGCGAGGGGAGTCAGAGAGACATATATGCCCGCTCTCTCAGAGTGGTCAAGATTCATGAAGAGCCAGGGTAACTTTTCGAAGGGTTAGCTTTGTGAAGGATTTTTACACACTATCTTTGGTTCTCATGTCCACCATTCTGTTCCTAAATGCGGGTGTACCGTATACCCCACAACGTACGCCAATAAGTCATATCACTTAGAGTCTGGGGCCACCTAAACAAGGAGTGAAAGCCCCTGTTTGTCTTGTTTTGGGCTATTTGAATTAAAGGATTTTTTATTTTTATTTTATTTTTTTAACACTATAGTTTTTGGCATTCTCTCTCTCTCCGAAGAGATCGATGTTTCAAAAAAATGGTGGTTTTGATCTGTTTTTCTTTTTTAGATCAATTGGAAATCATGTTGCTATATATGCATTTTTATTGTGTTATAGTCCCATCCAACTAATGAAGTGGTGCAGTTTTGGTTGACATAATACAAACAAATGCAAAAAACTCATTTTATTTCCTACATTTTCACGCGATTCTCATTTTTGTCCATATATTTTATTTTCACAACTTTTAGTAATTCTTTTGAAAAACGCGTTTCGTTTTAGTCTTTACAGTTACTCATTTAACAGAAACATCCTACGTGGCAAACGGTCAAACAGTAAATGTTGACGTGCCCATTAAAATAATATTAAAAAAATTATTTACATTTTTAAAAATGCCACATCAGCAATTAAATTTTTTTTTTTTAAAAGCCACATCAGATAAAAATAATATAAAAATTTCTAACCTAATTATTTTTTCAAAAAAAGAAAAGAAATTAGTTAAATTATTATTTTTTTTTTTTTGGAAGAACATGAAGAACTCAGAACTATGTGTTCTTCATTATCTTTCCCAACTAAGCTTGCCCAGATAATTAAAAATTAAAAATTTACTTTTCTTTTCTTGCATTTTCTTAGCAACCAAACCCATAAAATCACTTAGATTTACAAAATAAAAAGACATGCCCATAAAAATTTTCAAAACACAAACATTTAACAAGATTTTCTTATGCTTTGAAACCAAACACAAAAAGCACAAAACTCAAAACCAGATTTTCGGCCTCCATGCACACCACAAACCTAGAAATCAACATCGGAATACAACATTACCACAAACCCACAAAACCAGATCAACAAAACTCACAACCCACAAAACCAGATCAACAAAACTCACAACCCACAAACCCACCGTCAGAATACATATCTCCACCACAATTTGCACCACTGAGCTGAGAGATAGAGAGATGAAAGAGAGAGACTTACCGATCTAGGATAGAGAGACAATGATCTATGAGTTAGAAAGAGTTTGACCCATTTGGGTTTGAGTTTGAGCGGAGATGAGATTATGAGATTAGAGAGTTTGGGGTCATCTCGGCTTCACAACAACGGATCTAGGCTCCAATACCGAATCGACGACTAGGTTTCATACAACAGAGCCATACTAACTCGGCGACTATGTTGAGTTACCGAACCGGTGGACATTCACGATGGGTTTTCTCTCTTTGACGGCAGCAGCGACCTCATTGAGTCTTGAACGAGTTTGACGACAGCGACCTCATCATTGAGATTTGAGAGAGTTTGAGTCAGATTGGAGTTTGGCAGTTGGTGTAGATCAGATTTTGAGAGTTTGGGTCTAAGAGAGATTTCGTCGAGGGTGAAGAGAGAAAGAGAGAATTAGAGATAGAGAGAGTTTAGAGATGAGATTAAAGAAAAAGAAAAAGAATTAAGGTTAAAGAAAATTTGATTTGATATGAGATTTGGGAAGCTTATTTTCGTGTTTGTTTTTTAATTAGATTTAAAAAAAAAAAAACCGTTTTTCAATTAGATTTAAGTTTTGTTTTTTAATTTATTTTCTTTTTTGGTTTAAATTTTCTGACATGGATTTTTATAAAAAATTAAAATGCTAACGTGGCATATAAAAATGCCAAGTAATATTTTTTTTAATAATATTTTAATCACATCAGTGCCGCGTTAGCTAATAGGGTGTTCTGTTTGCCACTTAGAACTTTGCTGTTAGGGTACTGACGATGGGGACAAAAACGAGATCGCTTTTTTTTATTTTTTTTATTTTAGAGACTAAAAGCGGTGAAAATAAAATATAGGAACCAAAGTGAAAATCGTGTGAAAATATAGGGATGAAAATGAGTTTTTCGCCTAAAAAAAGGGAAATTTCTATTAAAACACTCCTTTATAATAAGGGTAAGACTTAAGTACAGTATTTAGGTGCTGTTCTTTATATTCATCTTTAAGATTTTGCCATGTAGATTTTTCCTCATGGAATGAAAATATATTTTTTAATTAAGTAGTCATATGACTGAATTTTAAGAAGAGAACCTATGGAATAGTATCTAAGGTACTGTACCGTAATTTTGTCCTTATAGTAATGTACACACATACAAGTGTAGTTTTGGTTGATACAATAAGAAAAAAAAAAGAGAAATTTATGTTGCACACGCTCACTCAAATAGTACATACATTTAGTTTTTTGAACAAAAATGATGACTTGAAGTCATGATTTCCAAGTTGAAAATCATATTTGAAGCCACGATTTTTGTGCCAAAGTGGGTGGGTGAGTGTATAAGTGAGTGTGTAAAATAGACATTGCTCTAAAAAAAAATATGAGGATTAAACTGATATACGTAAAAGTACCAGGTTAGGGTTTTTTTTAAAAAAAAAAAAAAAACTTTCTCCTTGAATTAATGAATTCCTAGTAGTTTGATAATAAAAAATGTACCGTGGAAATTCTTTTAGCCATTACAGTTTGGATTGGTTAGTTCTTTTTAGATTTAGAGACGACTTTGTTTACGAGGCAGTGTGATTAGAATTCCATCTTTTTCTCCTTTTGCATTTGCATGTGGTGTCATAGGATTTTCTTTGGTTTTGTTAGAATTATTGAATAATTCAATTGTACTCAATGCAAATAAATTGTATATAAGGTGTCTTTGTTTAGGAGGCATATATGTTCCTCAAAAAAAAAAAAAAAAAAAAAAAATCAAATCAAATCGGAGGCATAGTGTCTGTTGTACATGTATGTGTACAATAGATGAAATCAAAAGTGGGCTTAGAGCTCAATGGACTTTGTAACACTGGGCATATATATTAAGGGCTGGTTGTGATAACTTAGAATTAGTGGTCTCCTTAGCTCAGAGTGGGTGGACTATGGTATTAAAACAAGAAGAATAATTTGTTAGTGATGGTCAACCTATGCAGCACAAATAGCAAGTTAGCATGGCTAATTTAGCTAGAGAATTAAGCCTAGTAGGACATCTAACCTGATCATATGTAAGCTCGACTAACTGCACGAAATTTATATAGTTGAGTAAGGTAATCAATTAATTAAGAGTCCAGTCAACTAGCTCGGTTATATTCAAGTTACTCTAAAGAAGGAAACTATTTGGTCAGCAAACAATAGTAACCTTGATCTACAAGAATTCTTGATGTGTTCCGCAAGTAAATTAAAAGGAAGATTTCTAGTAGAAAATCTAACTCGAGGTCTCATTCAAGTTCAACCATATGTAAAGAAGGCTCTGTTGAAAAATATGGCTAAATAAACAAGTTTTGATTCAACAATACAAACCCTAAAAATTAGCAATGACAAAAATAAATAGATAGAGTTAGAAAGATCTCACAAACTATAGAATCACGCAAATGCGTTGTCTTTAAAGGTTGATTCGTGCCACCCGGAGTAGAACTCGGTGTGAATGGCTCTCCTGGCTGAACAACCCCCCAAGATTAGACTATAGTAATTTCTTCAAGTTGATCACACACTCAAACAAGAAGAACTAGGAACAACCTTACTTGCCTTTCCTTTCTTAAAAAAAAAATGAAGCTGAAATTTTTTTCTTTGTAGCTGAAATTTTTTTGTGTAGCTGAAATTTTCTGTGCAGCAAAAAACAGAGCAAAACAGAGGGGATTTGCGACTGGAGAAGAGGAGAAAATGTGATAAATGAATAGTGTGTGTTGTAGGGTTTATAAGCTAATGAAGTGAGGGCTGATGGGTTGAACCAACGGACACTGTGCAGCCAACGGGCAGCACAATAAATGCCCCAACGGGCTGCTATTTAATGCCCAACGGGTAGAACCTAAATGGGCTAAAACCAAAAGAAATGAGAAAAGAATCAGGCCCAAGAGAGATAGAGACTAGCTTAACTCCAACCCAAGCCCAACCCTTAGCCCATTGTCTTTCAAGCTTACCACCTAAGATGTGCAAAGCCTTATAAACTCATAACAAGATTCATTCCTAACCAATGTGGGACACAAACATACATTAAGTGTTTGAAACACACACATACTCCAACAATCCCCCACATGTTACAAACACTAAACTAGGAAAGGCAATAAACTCAAGAAGACATGCATCAATATGGTACCCTAAGGTTTTAACCATACTTAGAGTAAATAAGTAGGAACTACTAGACAATTGTAGAGTTAGACTCTTTTAACCAAGCTATTAGATAACCAAACATACCACCCACATACCTTTCTTTACCAAGGTTGTTCCATAAGCGGGTTGGCGCCTTATACAGGCCATGCGCCATTGGGTTTCATGAGAGCTCTAGAGACCTACCCAAGTCTCATAAGAAGCGGTACAACTTCCACTCCCACATAGGTGGCATCTATCAAGAGTGTGTGTAGTACACCCTATCCCAATAGGTAGGGACTATGGATCCATTAAGAGTTAGAGCTCAACCTTCAACAATCTGCAACTTAGCACTGTCTCACACCATAGGGATGGACTCATCACTAATCTCCTCAATGAGATAGCGGAATACATAATAATTGACAGTGCCCATATGGACCACAAATGACCTCTACCCATTTAACCCCTTGTGTGGAATCACCCATCATAGAGGTTGGGCATTGGCCATAGTGTCACAATTTGGGTATCAGTCCTATCCCCCTCGATGTCTCACTCACTAGCCTTCTTGCTAGTGGCTTGGTCAAAGGATTGGCCAAATTCCTTTCTGACCTCACAAAGTCCAAGGACATTACACCATTATCAATGAGCTGCCTCACAATATTGTGTCTCCATCGGATATGTCGACTTTTCCCATTATAGATTTTGTTCTTAGCACGTGCTATGGCAGCCTGGCAATCACAATGTATGCAAATAGAGGCAATAGAGTTAGTATACAATTGTATATCAATTAACAAACTCCTAACCACTTGGCTTCAGACCCAGCCTTTTCTAAGGCTACTAACTCTGATTCCATGGTGGATCTCACTATGCAAGTCTGCTTGGATGATTTCCAAGAGACAGCCCCTCCAGCTAGTGTGAACACATACCCACCAGTGGACTTTACCTCATCTGTATCAGAGATCCAATTAGCATCACAATATCCTTCTAATATAGCAGGATAACCACAATATGACAAACTATAATCAAAAGTAGCCTTTAAATATCTCAACAGTCTAGATATTGCATCACAATGTTCAATACTAGGATTATGAGTATATCTACTCAATCTACCAACAACATATGCAATATCCGGGCGAGTACAGTTTATCAAAAACATCAAACTACCAATGATTTGTGCATATTTATCTTGTGAAACACTATCACCATGAGTTTTAAACAAATGCACCTTTGAGTCAAAATGAGTAGACATAGGTGACATATTAAAGTGTTCAAACTTTTTAAGAATTTTCTCTACATAATGAGATTGTGATAGTGTAATGCAATCATTATCCCTAAGGATCTTGATGCCCAAGATTATATTTGCCTCACCTAAATCTTTTATATCAAAATTAGAGGCAAGAAAGTGTTTAGCATCATGCACAACATCAAGGCTAGTTCTAAATATAAGCAAGTCATCAACATATAAACATATAATAACACCTTCATTATTAATAAACTTGCTATATATGCATTTATCGGCACCATTGATCACATACCCATGTGTAAGCATAACATTATCAAATTTTTCATGCCATTGTTTAGGTGCTTGTTTTAAACCATATAAAGATTTAACCAACTTACAAACTTTATGTTCTTGTCCAAGAACTACATAACCCTCGGGTTGCTCCATATAAATTTATTCTTCTAAATCACCATTTAGAAAAGCAGTTTTAACATCCATTTGATGTACTACAAGTTTGTAAATAGAAGCAATGGCAAATAAAATTCTAATAGATGCAATTCTAGTAACCGGAGAATAAGTATCAAAATAATCAACATTATGTTTTTGCTTATAGCCCTTGGCTACTAAGCGAGCTTTAAACTTATCAATTGTACCATCCGGTTTTAATTTCCTTTTAAACACCCATTTGCAACCAATAGGTTTAACCTTAGGTGGAAGCTCAACTAATTCTCAAGTATGATTAGACATAATAGATTCTAATTCATATTAATTGCTTCCAACCAAAAAGATGCATCTACGGATTTAATTGCATCATAGTAACTTACAGGTTCATCTTCAACGACATAGGCAAGGAAATCATTACCGTAATCCTTTTCCTTCCTAGCTCGCTTGCTCCTTCTTATTTCTTGCACATCATCAACAAAGTCATTAGAAATTTCAATAGAATCATGCAATACTTTTTCCTTATTTTTCAAAGGAAACACATGCTCAAAGAATATGGCATTTTCGGATTCAATAATAGTGTATGATTCTAATATATCACTTTTGATGACAAGAAATCTATAGCATGAACTATTGCAAGCATAACCAATAAACACACAATCACATGTTCTAGAACCAAGCTTTCTCCTTTTAGGCTCGGGTAGCATGACCTTAGCCAAGCACCCCCACACTTTGAGGTATTCCAAGTTAGGCTTACGCCCTTCCCAAAGTTCATAAGGAGTTTTATCAATTTTCTTATGAGGTACCTTATTTTGAATATGGCAAGCCAAAAGGATGGCCTCCCCCCACATGTTGGAAGATAGCTCGGAACTAACAAGCATAGCATTCATCATCTCTTTAAGAGTTCTATTTTTCCTTTCGGCTATTCCATTAGATTCCGGTGAATAAGGTGGAGTTACCTCATGTATTATGCCATTTTGTTTACAAAATTCCTTAAAAGGATTAGACTCATATTCACCACCTCTATCGGTTCTAAGTCTTTTAATCATTTTATTCTTTTGGTTCTCAACTTCACTTTTATACTTTATAAACATCTCCAAAACTTCATCCTTGGTTCTTAGTAAATAAATTTTAGTGAATCTAGAGTGGTCATCAACAAAGTTCACATAAAATCTTTTACCACCTCTAGTCATGGTGTGTTTTAAGTCACCCAAGTCACTATGTACCAATCCAAGAAGCTTGGTTTCTCTTGTTATAGATTTACAAGGTTTCTTAGTGATTTTAGTTTCGGCACAAATTTCACATTTGTCCATATTAGCTTCACTTAGTGATTTAATAATTCCACATTTTTTCATTTTCTTTATATAGCCAAGATTAACATGTCCAAGTCTACCATGCCCAATATCAATGGAATCAACTAAGTAAGCACAAAAAGATGAACCTTTTTCATTAATAACTTGATCAACATTAAGTACAAAGAGACCTTCATCATCATAGCCCTTACCAACAAAGACTTCATTCTTAGTTAAAGTAACTATGCCACCATCAAATAAAACTTTAATACCGGCCTTACCAAGTAAATGTACCGAAATGAGATTGTGGTGAAAGTGAGGTACATGAAGGACATTATTGAGTGAAAGAGTTTTACCGGAAGTTAACTTCAAGAGTATCTTCCCTTTACCGCTCACCAGCACGGACCTATTGTCCCCAATATAGACACATTCGGTGCCTTCCGCCATAGGAATGTAGGAACTAAACTCCTCTTTGAATGCACCAATGTGTCTTGTGCAAGCCGAGTCAACTACCCATCCTTTCACTTTTGTCACCAAGTGTGCCTCACACACCACCGCCGCAATGATCTCTTCGGTTTGCACCACACTTGCCTTATTTGATGTAGAGCCTTTATTGTTGTTCTTATTGTTGTTGAAGTTACCCCTCACCCTACATGTTGCCGCATAATGACCTACCTTGCCACAAATAAAACAATTACCCTTTTTCTTTTGGATTTGAGGATTTGAGCCATTTTTATTATGAAATTTTCCTTTTCCCTTGAAATCATGTTTCTTATTATGTTGTGGAGGTCTAGAGGGTCCTCCCTCTATAATATTAGCCTTGGAAGTAAATTCCTTAACTCTAGAAACCTTTTCCGACATCCTATTTTCAATTTGAATATCAACGATAGTTTGTTGAAGATTCAAATAGGTTCTATGGTGGCTATACCGGTGTTTATACTCTTTCCAAGAGTCCGGCAACTTAAACACTAGGCCATGAGCCACAAACCTCTCAGGTAAAACATCACCCTCTTTAGCTAGGTCGGATACTAATTTTTGAAAATCTTCAATTTGGCTAGAAACACTTTTTTCCTCAACCATTTGAAAAGACATAAATTTAGCTGTAGCAAATTTTTTAGCACCCTCATCCTCAAACCCATAACGACCATTAAGTTCATCCCATAAATCTTTAGCACAAGTAAAATGACAATAATTATCAAACAACTTGTTAGATAAACCACACTTAATAATATGAACACACAATTTATTTGTTTTTTCCCACTTTGCTATATTTTTAGGATCTTCTTCGGGTTTACGCTCATAAAGAACCCGGTCAATTTCCGTAAATTCCAAGATGGGCAAAGCCTTTTCTTTCCAACGCTTAAAATAATTTCATCAAAAGCCTCAAGCTTTGTAATTTCCGAAATGACCTTAAGAGAATCAACAACTTGTTTCTTTATTTTTACAGCACAAAAATCAACCTTTAAAATTGTTGGAAAATATGGCTAAATAAACAAGTTTTGATTCAACAATACAAACCCTAAAAATTAACAATGACAAAAATAAATAGATAGAGTTAGAAAGATCTCACAAACTATAGAATCACGCAAATGCGTTGTCTTTAAAAGTTGATTCGTGCCACCCGGAGTAGAACTCGGTGTGAATGACTCTCTTGGCCGAACAACCCCCCAAGATTAGACTATAATAATTTCTTCAAGTTGATCACACACTCAAACAAGAAGAACTAGGAACAACTTTACTTGCCTTTCCTTTCTTAAAAAAAAATGAAGCTGAAATTTTTTTCTTTGTAGCTGAAATTTTTCTGTGTAGCCGAAATTTTTTGTGCAGCAAAAAACAGAGCAAAACAGAGGAGATTTGCGGCTGGAGAAGGGGAGAAAATGTGATAAATGAATAGTGTGTGTTGTAGGGTTTATAAGCTAACGAAGTGAGGGCTGATGGGTTGAACCAACGGACACTGTGCAGCCAACGGGTAGCACAATAAATGCCCCAACGGGCTGCTATTTAATGCCCAACGGGCAGAACCTAAATGGGCTAAAACCAAAAGAAATGAGAAAAGAATCAGGCCCAAGAGAGATAGAGACTAGCTTAACTCCAACCCAAGCCCAACCCTTAGCCCATTGTCTTTCAAGCTTACCACCTAAGATGTGTAAAGCCTTATAAACTTATAACAAGATTCATTCCTAACCAACGTGGGACACAAACATACATTAAGTGTATGAAACACACACATACTCCAACAGGCTCTACATTAGGTAGGAGGTATATATGCTCACATTTTGCAAATATAATTCTCTAAACCTTGAGTTTAAAAAAAGATAGAGATAACCCTCCCTAACTTCAGCATTGGAGAGCCCAAAACCAACATCACACCGATGCTCTATGAACATCTCTACCCTATTTTGTAGTTGTCTGTGATCCATATTAGTTTTGCAATAACTGTGTTATCTTATTTCACTAGAACCAATGAATTAATAAGTTGGGCTAAATATGTTCCCAAAGGTGTTAGGATATTTATTTTATGGTTTAGATTAAATATTAAAATGAGTTATAACTTATAACCCAAGTTATCTAATTTTAAACATGATCTAGCACTCGTAATTTAGGTACCTTTAAAGTATAACTAATTTGGTATTTTATAGCAATAAAAGCATGCCATATAATTAAAAAAATAAAACAAATAAGAAACTGACAACCATCAGAAGAATAAGAGTAACCATAACAATTAGAGCATATCATAAAAGTAAATAAGTTAATGATTGTTCTGGAGACGACATAGTGTCTCTTTAGTTTCTTCAACTTTGCATTGCTCTCAGTAGGGAAACCAAGTACTCACTCTGATTCTCTACTAAGCTAAACTCACACTCTAACACGGACTATATGGACAACTAAGAAAAACCTGTTACACACGTGTGGATGCACAAACTGTTAAAATGAATTGAACTCATCATGACGAGTTTAGTTCATTTTGGCCAATGTGTGGATCTACACACTATGTGTAATAAACACCGACCCACATAAAAGAGCCTCGTTATGAGGGATAAGAAGGCAGACCAGCCCAGTTAGCTGGTGATGATGCTACTGGGTTGTACTCGTCGACACTGAAGAGAAAGTTGTAGTCTGCAATTTGATGATGGCCGGTTCCTTGTGGTTTGTTATTACAGCCATTAATGGCCACAGAGGTGCTCTCAACTGTCTCTTCCCCAGTGATTTCTGTGTAGCCTGTTGAGACTGGTTTCCTTGCAGCTTGCTCTCTCTGCAGCATTGCTTTCAATTTCATAACCTGCACCACCAACCCAACTTTAAATGGTATAAATTGAAATAAATGCGTACATTAATTTATATCCAAATCTGATCGATGTTTTTATTTTACCAACATATGTAACAAATCTGAATCGAATCCTTATTTAATGTCTTGTAATGGACAAAAAATAGGCGGCTCGTAGTAGCGCCATCAAGCACTGGAAGGAAACTGACCATTTTTTAAAACACTGTACAACGTTGGACGTATCCGTGTCCTTCTTCTTGTCGGTGTCCATACACCCCCGCCTGACCCGACCCGAATGAAGAGCTTTGGGCGGGTAAGTTGGAACTTCGGGTCGGGTATGTGCTTAGTGTATGGAGCTTTGGTCCATACACTAAGATTCAAGCACTTATTAAAAACTTTCTCAATAGAAATGTCAATTTAATTTTAAATTTAAGAGCTTAATTCCAATGGAAAAAAAAAAAAAAAATTACACAGTATTTGTGTGTTTGCTTCTATATATAGACATATATTTACACACATATTTTGATATAATATGCAGTTGTTTCCAACTATGCATACATATATTGTCATATACACGTACAATTAAGATGCAAGGATAATGTATTCAATACCTAGTTGACTAGTTCATCAACGTCTTGAAGGATGTGATCAATCTTGAAGCTTTTATTTCTTTTTAATTTGATAGTTAGAACAATACAGGATTTGAATCCTAATTCTTCTCGTAAGAACAACAAAACTTTTAGCTAAAAATGTTCTTAGTTGAAAAATGTTGATTATTCAAATAACATTTCTACTAGTTTTTTTAAGGGGTAAAAATACTCACCTTTGTATGGTAACTTGAAAGTATTACCAACATGTATTTGACATAATAAGAACATTGTAAAGTTTCCATATTAAGTTTCTATTGGGAGAAGACAAAAACATATATGTAGTCGACATTAAATTTTTTAATTTTAATTCAAAGCAATACAAATGTGATGTACGACAAATGTCCTAGATGTGTCCCACAGGTTTTATCTCACACGCGAGCACGTTTAAGAGAAAGGTACCTCCAATCCAAATGAGCTTCCAAGCAAGCATTGTATAGTGTATACACCATGATGAAAAGGATGGCTCAAATTGTTTTATATGAATTGAATAGGAAGACATGCAAACTATTGAAGTCACTAAAATCTTCACCCATTGACCTAGAGATTAGGCGTGGGTTTGGATACAAACGCGTTTGTGTTGTCTTATGCGTTTTTTGTATGGGTCTTGTGCACTATTCACAAGATCCGCAAGTATAAGTTTCAGCAAATTTTTCTTAAAATTGGGTCTCACGGCACTATTTACACATTTAAAAATTATTTTACTACAGTATTTTCAGTTTCAGTAATAAGCGGTACTCAAACAAATCCTAGGTGGTTCAGATCTTGTCTCCACAGGCAATAGAAAAAAAAAAAAAAAACAACAATGCTAGTACCCCACATAACTTTGTCATAATTGTCTTACGTGGTGGATTGTGAGTGATAGAGAAGAAATGGATGGTGGGTTCGTGTGATAGTGATAGACAATTAATTATAATCTATCGTGTAAAAAATTGTGGTAAAGTATGTGTTAATGTTTGGTAATAGTACTAGCATTATTGAACAAAAAAGGAACACTGATTTTTATTTTTAATAATAATAATAAACTAGGAGGATCACTGTTGTTGTCTATTCTTTGTGCCAAAGTGATGTCTCATCATGTCTCAATAAACTTGAAAAAATTCAAAGGTGGAATGGTGAAAAATGATTCACCCAGTAGCTAGATGATAGTAGCTATGTATGGCATGATACTTTTTCAAGTTGAAAATCTCCAACTAAAAATGTATGATATAATATTTTTTGAAGTTGAAAATCTCCAACTAAAAATAGATAACAAAAAATGAGGTAAAAATTTAAAATTTATGATTAAAAGGAAAAATAAAAAGTTTTCCTTCAAAATCTATTATGTGTTGATTAATTTATAAAATCATTGTCTATTAAATTATACAGTTCATTAAACCCTTTTAAACAAGTTAAATGATCTATGTAATTAAAAGTACACGTAAATAATATTTTAAATTATCACAGAGTGAATATATATACCTAGTTTGAAAGAAAATTTTCCCAAACCGATATCGAAAGTGTACTCTTTGAAAGGGGGAAAAAAATAGTAGAAGAGATAGAATATGCTAATATGCTATCTCTATAGATTCAAGATTGCATGGGTAATAGTAAAAGTGAGCTTTTTCACCCAGTGCAAAACAGCTAAATAATATTAGAGAATAAGGCTAACCTCTTCTTGAAGTTTCAGCTTCTCCCTAGAGATGGCATCATACTCTTGCTTAAGCACATCATATAGGTGCTCGAGCTGCTTATTCTTCCACCTAGCCCGCCTGTTTTGGAACCAAACTGCAATTTGGCGAGGCTGCAGCCCGAGCTCCTTGGACAGCTTGATCTTTCTATCAGGGTCTAGCTTTATCTCCTCCTGGAAGCTTCTCTCGAGTGAATCTAGCTGATCACTCGTCAATCGCTTCTTCTTCTCCTGGCAGCTTCCAAAGTTGTTCTTCTCCATCGCTGGCAACATCTCGTGCCCCAAGTCCACCATTCCCGGATGCTTCACCTCCATTCCTGAACGTAAAGGAAACATATTTAGTGTTATCTTATCCTAAGAAAAGAAGTTTCTTTGACACTGAATACACTTTTAAATTTATAATATTTTAAACCTTGAAATAAATCTATCTTAAAAGTTTAGATTGCTTGATTCCCATTTTTAGTTTTATATTGTATACTCCCAAACATGTTTTTTTTTAATTTAAATTTAATTATTACAACAAGTTTATTTAAATTATATAAAAAAAAGTGAGTATGAGTGAGGGAATTTGTACTATGATTTTCTTATAAAGTAAACTAAGTAATGTTATTGACCTAGGTAAATCTGTCCATGCACTTCCAAGTGTAGTAGTGTTAAAGCATGTTTGTGAGCTCCAATTACTACCACCCTTGAGTCATTGACTTCTCCAAGAAAGCACAGTGAGTTGGTCAAACATAGGTTATTATTATTATTATAACAAAAAAAGACATAAAATTAAAAGGAGGAGAGGACTCGATGAGACTGATTAAGCAACTTATAATGTGAAGTTACTGAAGTAGAATATAAGGGAGTTAGAATTTAGTCCATGGTGGAATTATATATAAGACCTAGTGTGGTAATAAAAACGAAATGCACCACCTGAAGTACTCTTTCAAGTTCCCAGCATAGAAAAATAAAAGAAATACAAAACGATATTTGAGAATAAACTCAATATACATAGTGAGAAGACTGAGTGTACCTTGATATGGGTCGCAGTTATAGTTGTAGAGGAAGTTTAAAGAAGGTTCTGGTCGAGGAACAAAGGGTCTTAAGCTCCCAGTCCAGTCCATATTGGCCTCCACTTTCTGTGTCTCTTCCTTCAAAAATCAAAATCAACAAGAACTTGATCCAATGTGATATGGAGATGGGGTTGAGTGTGTTGGAGTGTTGGACCACAAAGAGAAAGATAAGTCGAGGATGAAATTGAGTTCGAGAGGCGTGACACGAGTGTTGTAAGTTTCTATTCTTCCTCTTTTAGAGTGCCAAAAAGAGAGTTTGGGGGGGGGGGGGAGTGAGCTGAGTACGTAGTGAGAGAGAGAGAGAGAGAGAGAGAGAGAGAGAATTCTGTGACTCTCTGTGAGGTTCTTGCAGCCACACTTTTGGGGTGCAACAAAGTTATATGTTCAATTTTATAGAGAGAAAAAGAAGGGAACAAAGAAAGAGAGAGAGGTTTTGATACTAGAAAGAAGTCAGGAGGCGTGAGAAAGGAAGACATATGTCAGTTCCATAGGAGCAGGAATATTGGGACCAGATTGAGACCTTTGATCCCACCCTTACCTATTTTTCCATTTATATCAATATCAAACCGACAAAACTCTCTTATCACTCTCTCTCTCTCTAAATATATATATATATATATAAATAAAGAGGAACGGGTTAAATTGTTGCGTATATCTATTTTACACACTCCAAAAAGCAATTGAAATATTAAAGTGGTCAAAATTTCAATTTTTTTAAGGAATGTATGAAACAATTTGTGTATAATAAACACCACTCAAAAAGAATTTGTTAACTATGTTGGAGTTTATTGAACTCGTTAAGGAGGAATCAAATCGATCCAATACATTGAGAAATAACAAAAGCTAATAAAAAAACCCACCTTTAATAAAATGTTAGGCGACTTCCCAAAAAAAAGCCAATTGATTGTAATAAAATTCAACCTTAACCAATGTATTTCAACACTCGTTAACTAGGTTCTATAAAAAAGAGAGTGTTTATAGCAATACTACAAATTTTGCTAGATAACATTTATAAATTGATCACTGATGTGTCACCCATCATAAAACAGTAAGCCAACATTCTAGAATTATGTTTTTTTCAAATCTATATATTATATTTGTTGTCATGAGAATTTTTTTATGCATTTTTTATTTTTTTTAAAAAAGAGTTACTTTAGGATAATAATTAATTTCACTTATATTCACAAGAATCAAAACTATCCTCTGTGACAGATTATGACGAGTTATTTGTTATTTTCACATAGATTCTACCCACCCACGTTGGATAATTATGAAAATTGACTCGTGATCCTAGAGTTTTCAAAAAAAATTTGTAGATAGATTGAGGGGACCGAGCCAAAATGCAGTGTAGGAATAGCCGAGGAGAGTGGGACGTCATAAGAGGGTGGCATTCAATCTGTAGTAGTACTACTACGCTCACCTGCCACACTTCTGTAGTACCGATAAAAAAAAAGACAGATAAAGGGTGAGCTATAGAATAGAGAAAAAGAAACTTTGGGCTCATCCTAGTATCCTACTACTCTTTCAACAGTACTACTCCACCTCATTAAAAGTTGGCAGCCTAGCACCGAAGAAAGCTGTACCCCCCCTTCTCTATCTCTATCTCTTTGGGCTGGGCTTGTTTCTTTAATTGCAATTGAATGAGACCAGAGAGAGAGAGAGAGACATGGGTGTTCAGGTCTAGCTTTTGTTTTTTTGTTTTTTTTTTTTTTTTTTTTTTTTTTTTTTGAGGAAAGGTGTTCAGGTCTAGCTAAGTCTCTGTGTACTGTGTTCAAAACTTCAGGGTATCTTTCCAAAAAAGAAAACTTGAATTGTTAATGGAATTAGAGAAAGTATTGCTAACAAAATGGTGAAAGAGATGGATGAGGCTATGAATTGTTGTGTTCTTGTGTATTAATTAAAAAGTGTTTTCTGATTTCATGATAACTACTCCTCATAATTAATTATAATAGCGAGAGCACAATGAGCTTGATTTGAGACCAAGTGCTTTAAAAAATAAAAAATACTCAGAAACCATATATAGTGTATAACTCAGGAATAGTGCAAAAAAACTTTGCTACCACTTTGTATGGGAACTCTTTTTGGCTGGTTTCTTGTTTGCTGTTAATGCTGATGTTTTTGTCTTTTGGGTGGTTTTGTTTTTTCCTTGTGATTTATCAAAGCGACAAATGGCCTTTAAGCAAAGTATTGTCTCCACACAGTGAAAAATGTGGATATGTCCACACTTTGTAAATGGTTGTTTCAGTTCAGTGTGTATGGAGTGTAGACATTAAGATAATGAGACAATCATTGCTCATGTCTGCACCACTAAGTGAAGCTTATGCCTTCTTTATAAATATGAATGCTTAGCTTTCACTTATTTTTAAAAAAAAGAAATTAACTTTCTTTAAAAAAAAATCACTTAATTATAACTGTTCCAATCGTAACTCAACCTTTTGCATGGGAAGTTCTTAATTTTCCAAATGATTTTAATTAACTTTTGCCTCATGAACAATAAAGAGGCTTTAATTCAAAGACTGACCAGAGGTAACATCTTAATTATGTGAGTGAAAATTTTTGGGTCGCATATTGATGACAACTGCGTGTTGCCCTCCAATCAATGTTTTTTTATAATAAAAAAAAATTAAAATAGAAATTTTACTTAACTTAATTTAAATATGTGAATCCCACTTTTTTTTTTTTTTTAAGAGTTTCAATTTATGGTATCCGCTTATGATAATAACTCTTTATCCAAGACACCAATTAGTTTTTAGTATAGACGTGATTGAACTCCAGATCTTTTATATAGCCATCGGAGACTTTACTAACTGAGTTAACCAGAATCCATATGTAAATCTCTCTCGTAAAGACTTGAACTCTAACTCTTACCCTATAAGAACTTATATTTATAAAATAACCATTACATCAAAGGGCAAACAGTAATAATTAATGGGTTTTTTAATAAGTAAATAGCCGTCCAATTATTTAATTAGTTACCTATCATTTTTCTTTAAGGGGGTTAATTTAATTCATGAACTTTTTTTTTTTTTTTTGGAGAAATAATTCATGAACTTAATTGACCTCCTGTACACGGGATTAAGGCTCAAGTTTGAGCTTATATTCTTTTAAAAATTCCTACATATATTCCTGCATCTATTGAGTCCTAAAATATATTAATTTAACTGTTTACCTCTGCTAGTACTCTGGGAATATAATGATGAATGGTCCATGGCTGAAAATTCAGTATTAACATAACAGAGCGGTTGATTCTTTCTCGATCCCCCCCAAAAAAAAAAAAAAAATCACAAAGTAGTGCATTAATTTTATTATTTTTCTGAACCCTATTAAATCAAAATTGGAATTATTGAAGTATTGAACAATCAAGTCAACGGTAAAAGTAAGAGGACTCTGAATTACAGGGAAAAAACAAAAACCAAAGCAGTAGAGGCAAAATGAAATTATAGTTCTCTAGCTAGTAGACTAAACTTAATGAACCAAACTTAATCGAAGACACATCACAAACATCTCAAAAGAAGTTATCTAATATATTTTTCTTTTACTAGAAATGGAAATTGAATTTCATTGTATTTAACTTGAACAATCATTTATGTATTCCTTTTGTGCTAAATTTCTTCTCGTTTGTTTCTGTATGAAATGATACTTGGCGAACTTCATTTTGTAACTAATAGTTTATCCATTATGCTTTAGCTTTTTTTTTTCTTTTTCTTTTTTCTTTTAACACAACAATGAATTAATTAATAAAAATCACATATGGCAGTTTAGGTGATAAATGGCTGTGGTACCATACATGAAGACGCTACATTAGTAGTAGCTCTAGGTCTAGCATCTAGGGTTTTCCTCCAAATTTTCACCTGTATTTTTTGGCATGATCCTTATATCTGCACTTTGAATTGAGTGAGCAATTTGTCTTCTTTGGGTGCTAACTTGCCATATTCACTGATATCAAGAATCACAGTGTTTGGCGGGAAGGAAAACTAGAGAGAAAGAAGAAATGTAACTAACTGTGATTATTGATAGGATATTAGAGCGTTTTCCACGTTTCTATGACAGCAATTCTTTTTGATTTTTGTTTCTTTGCTTTGTTCGTAGTATTTCCTTTCTTATCAAGCTTTGATTCTTGATTTTGAGAGATTTCCATGGCGACAAGTGAGAATTGTTAGCTTCGGATTCGATTTGGATTTTCTTCTTCATCAATTGCTGATCAGCCTTCTAGTCCCTATTTTTTTAACGGTAGAGAAAATCCTGGAACTATTTTGGTCTCGCAATTGCTTTCTACAAATAATTATCCAACATGGAGTAGATCAATGACCAAAGGCACATTAGGCTTTGTTGATAGATCCATTGCAGAACCATTAGATCTTGATTCTCCTTTGTTCCAAGCTTGGTGGAGACGTAATAACGTGGTATCAAAGTAAAAAGATCCTAAGTTCGATCATTGTCTCGTTCACTTTATCTCGCATTTAAAAATCTCATGTTTTGGGACTCAACTATTAAAAGTTAATTTGAACACACATATGAGAGAAAGTGTTAGAAGTATGTGATTAAATTTACCATATCTCAATAACTTAAACTTTTTGGACAAAATGTAATTTAACAACTAATGAGAATCATAAATTTTAAATTCCTTGAATATATAATTTATATGGTAGACGGAAAAATTGCCTTAAAATATTGTGTATTACTCAACAACTGTCATATTTTTCTAATTTTATGTTCCATTGATCCAAACAACCTTCTAGGACAAAATAGTTCTCATTTTTAATTTATTTTTTAGAAGAAAGACACGTATGAGTCCGCAAGAAAGCTCTAACTAAGCATTTTTGAATCAGGACAAAGGAGCCGAATAGGACCACCTATCGCTTAAACTATCAGAGACAAATTGGACCATCTAAAATAGAATAGTGCCATTCCAAACTGTCCCATTTTATTTCTAGGTGTTCTTAACAGCTGATTGTACTGACTAGTGAGTAGTGACTAGTGTTGAGGTGCATTTATCCCAACAACTCATTGAGTGTTTTCAAATTTATCCCAATAGAAAATATCGCTCTACTGTTCAAATAAACTCAAATTTTAGGTCTTAAACTAAATTCATTCTAAAAATAAAAAATAAAAAGGTCTAAATCTAAACTAATTGAAGATGTTTCCTAAACTACCAATAATAAAAGTCTTTGTATGTTTAATTGTTGTTACTTAATTCTAATGCATGGAGGCTAGCTTGAAATTACTGCTTTTAATAAAAGCTCATTTATTGTTGAGGTGCATTTATCCCAAGTTCCCAACAACATAATTAACATTTTAATTAGTATATTATGCAAAAAATATAAATACAAGGTTCACTTGACATCATTTGAAGACTAGGGCGTTAATTTTAACATGATTTTCTTCAATATTTAAAATCTATTATTCTTACTTTTAGATGCGCATAATTACTAATTAATTATTTTTATAAACATCTACTTGTCAATTAATAATATGATTAATCCACTTTGTGACATAATTATTTTTAAGTAGGATTGCATCATTTTAATTTATGAAATTTTTTGGGCAAAAATAATTGTAATAAGTTTTTTCAGTAAATTTTCTAAGAGATGCATCTATTTGGAAAATAATTTAGTGTTTTTATTCAATCAAGAAGCATTATGTTACATGTTTGAACATCATTATGATTGTGGGGCACGTGGGCCTGATAGCCTCAGCCCATCGTGTAGTAGGCCCAAGGCCGACGCCGAGGAAGACTGACCATCTAAGGCTAAGTTGGGGAAAGCCTCTTTTTTTACCCACGCCGAGGACCTCTTCGTCCTCGGCATACTAAGGATAATTTTGGGAGGGGACAAGCCCAGAGCAAGTTGTCACATTCACACTTAATGCATTCACCTAACCCCTCTGGCCGCATTAATGGGGATATAACCCCTTAGCAGGGCAACGTTGATCAGAGTGAACGACTTGAGTACTGATAAGGCCTCTGATGGGACGGACGGCCAGAAGAAAGGCGAATGGATGATCATCAGATGGAAGAAGGAGATAGGAAGATGAAGACTATATAAGAAAAGCTGGTAAAGTAAGATAGAAGAGGGGGAGGAAGGAAAAAGAAGAAGGGCTTCTCGGCCACAGGCCGAGGAGCATCCCCCCAGTTGTAAAAAAGTTCTAAGTATTTTTTAATAAAAGAAGAGAGTTCATGCTTGGTGAACGGCGGCCAGCGCCTAAACCTTCAATCCACTCTCTACAAATTTATTGTTTGGACGTGTTGGGCTGAAAACCCATTCATACTCTGGGTCCAATCCAAGTTGAGTCCCTACAATTGGCGCCGTCTGTGGGAAGGATAAGTGTGCTGGCCGCCGCACCAGGCGATTGTTCTAAGTGGTCGTTTTACAGTAGGTTGGCGAAAAAAAAAAAAAACACAATTATATAGAAGATTTGATAGAGAAAAGAGAGATCTTGATATTATTTCATAAATAGAAACAGTACAAATTATAATCAGAGGCTCAGGCAGGCGTGTTTCACAAACAAATTTACAAGCTAATCCTACCAGCTAGTTCTACAATCAGAGGCCCAGGTGGACCCGCCTTAAAAAACTAGCTAGAGGGAAGTGTCAACCCGTGCTTTTATTGGCATAAAGAGAATGGGAGAACTTGACACCAAAAGCAGGGAAGGAGGAGGGCCAGCTTGTTTCAAGGCCACCAACAACTCCTTCCTCGGAGCGGCGGAGCTTGAACAAAGCGAGGAGCAGATGTAGGCGCGCTGGGACACCCTCCCTCATGATGTTCCCTTAACTCTCTCCACTCCTTGTGAGCGTTGACCGTCGGAGACGGCAACACTCGGGCACCGGCCATGACATGAGTTCGCACGTCTCCTCCGTCGGGGGTGCGCTTCGAGGAGAGACATTAGGTACTTCAACGACATCCCTCCGGGCCACCTTGTATGGTGCCATCGGGGTTACGCCTAAATTCTGCCGCGTCGAAAGCCCAGTGGGGGCTGCAGCCATAACGGCTCTTGGCACGGATGTCCTCACACCCGCCCAAAGCCGCCTCATATTTGCCAACTCCAGTCACAATTCTGTCGGGGTTGTTAAAGGGGCTTGGAGAGCTGAAAGGATGTGTTTTTTTCTGTTTGTGTTAGGAGGTTCATGGAGTGTGGAGAAACCATCCCCCCACCTTATATAGGGGATAAGGGTTGGTGAAAATTAATTCATGCAGAATTCGAAAAGAGAATTATCAGCTGGGCTAATAATGAAGCTACCAATTTCCAAGGAGGCCGTAGACCGTTGGACTCATGTTAATTCACGAGGACATAAATAAATGCGCATTTCGCGCACCGAAGCGTCAAGCGCGGAACACGAACGGACAAAGGGCGCTTCATAAATGAAAAAGATGGGAGCTCGAGCTGGAGGCGAGATCAACGCCACGTGTAAAGATCATAATCCGACCCAAGGAAGAATCATCTCCAGTAAAGCGGTCCGAGGACAAACCCCTATTTACAGAAAAATAGAAGTGGTAGACAGAACCAAGGTATTGCATGGTCCTCGGACCCAAGCCTATGGTAAAACTATTCACACCATTATACCTGGGTACTAGACAGAACTAAAGTATTGCATGGTCCTCGGACTCAAACCTATGGGGAAACTAGATACTTACAGAAAAATAGAAGTGGTAGACAGAACCAAGGTATTGCATGGTCCTCGGACCCAAGCCTATGGTAAAACTATTCACACCATTATACCTGGGTACTAGACAGAACCAAGGTATTGCATGGTCCTCGGACTCAAACTTATGGGGAAACTAGATACTTACAGAAAAATAGAAGTGGTAGACAGAACCAAGGTATTGCATGGTCCTCGGACCCAAGCCTATGGAAAACTAGATACTTATAGAAAAATAGAAGTACTAGACAGAACCAAAGTATTGCTTGGTCCTCGGATCCAAGCCTATGGAAAACTAGATACTTACAGAAAAATAGAAGTGGTAGATAGAACCAAGGTATTGCATGGTCCTTGGACCCAATCCTATGGTAAAACTATTCACACCATTATACCTGGGTACTAGACAGAACCAACGTATTGTATGGTCCTCAGACTCGAACCCGTGGAGAAAATAACTATCTGGAGAAAAACCAAAGCGTTACCTAGAGTCAAGCTATAATACGGTCTTTAGATTTATATTTGAAGGATAACAGATGGTTCCATGAGGCTAACTCCAGAATAGAATACGAATATCGAGCAGAATATTATAGTAAAGCAAATAAAAGAAAATATCATTAGTTGGAAGCGAAGTATTAAGCATTCAGTTCAAACGGAAAGTATATAACTTCTTTACAACGCCACTGAGGTAAGAAACAAAATGAGATAAAAGAGAAGATAAAAGAGAAAATAAACAAAATTATCCTATGTCGTATACCAGTCTCCCCAACTCAGTAGGCAAATTAATTCGATAAGCAAATCAAAAGGCTTTAGCCAAGGTCTAAGGGCTTTGTCTCGAAGGGTCCGCCGGAGGCCTCGCCACGTCTTGTGGTATTTCCTAACCCTGGGTTATAACTCCCCCTAATGTTATCTGGGGCTCAACCTCCTCAGGTGGTTGGTCAATTAAAGATATATCCTCGGCGGTCTTATCGTGACTCTTAACCGCTGGTAATGAGGACCCCTCCTCGGGAGCAGCAAGTGCAGCCTCGCGAATGACAATAGGGTAATATACCCTGTCCTCCCTCCTAAGGTCAGATGAGGCATCAACCCCTGCTTGGTTGAGGGCTTCATGCCAGGTTTGAGAACAGTAATGCCTGCACACTGCAGGAACTTGAGCCCGAAGGGTGGCTTCAGTCTTAGCCACCCCATCTGCGAAAGCCTCCTCCTTTGCCTGTTCTACAGAGCGCTCAGCGTCTATTTTTGCAAATATCGCTTCGTCTTTGGCTCTCACAGCCTCGTCCCTGGCATACTCGGCAACACCTTTCTCATGGATTACCACGGTCAACTTTTCCTTCATATAGGCAATGTCCCCTTTGGAAGTCTGTAGTTGACCTTCAACGTCCTACAAGCGATTAGTTTGATCCTCAGCTTGCTTCCTGGCCACGGCTAGGTCGGAGGCAACAGTGTCCCTGGCTTTCGTCATCTCCTCCAGATCCTCGGTCGCCTTTTTTAGATCGGCCTTAGATTTCTTGAGGGTATTAGCAGCTTCCAAGAACTTGTCACGCTCTTGCGCTAAGGCATTGCTCTGGCCATCGACCTCCTCGTCTAACCTGAAAAGAGCCTGGATAGCCTGCCAATAAAAACAAGTAACTCCGTAAAGGGAAAGGAAGGTACTAAGCGACAAAGTTTGAATAAAGTACATAGGTGCCAAAGGACCCACCATGCCTAGATATTTCTTAAGGTCAAGGACAACCTCTAACCCACTTATATTTCTTAGCTCGGCCATGTCAGTGGGAAGAAGAAGAGATTTCTCCAGGGCCTCGGCTCCTTGAGATTCCCGCATCGACGCGTTATCCATCAGGGGCTGATCATGGAGCATGGCAGCGGGCAGCCAGGCTTGAGCCTCGGACTGCTGGATGGCCTTCTTACCTTTCCGTTGACCACCGAGCTTCAGTTGCTTCGGAGACCTGCGAAATCTACCCTCCTCGGGCGGGGAATGGGATTTGCTCCCATCCATCGGCTCTTTACCCTTAGAAAGTCTCTTCCTTTTCGGGTCATGAGACTCGGTCTGAGGGTCTGATACTGTGGGGATAGAGGATGACCTAGTTTGCACAGTTAAAATCTGGGGCGGAGGTGCTGGGGGCTGGGGCTGCGACTCTTCTGGTACGCTCTTCTTGGAACCGCCTTCGAGCAGGGCAAGAAGATTGGTTTGGGGCTGTCTTTTCAAACCCATCTCAGCCTGAGTACCAACTCTTAGGGACCGGAGATCGGCTTCGGACAAATGAGGGTCTCCTAGATCACCAGAGGGATCCTCGGACTGATCAGCTAGGTTGAACACACTATATTCGTCCTCAGAAGAACTCAGTTCAACCACCTCCCTTGCCTTCCTAGATAGTCCTTCCTCGACCACCGTTACTTGTTGGGATGAGGAGGGACCTGCTAGTGGAATGCCTTCAGGTATATAAGACCCCTCGGAAAATGCAAAACCGTCCTCCACCACGGTAATCTGCGTAAGCCGAGGGTCACGAGCCCTAATTACGTGCTTTGGGACTGGGAATGATTTCTGAGCTGGGTCGCATCTGAGGATTTGATGAGCAGCTCTGACCTGGTTATTAGTTTCGTTCAGGAAAAGGTCCGACCTAAGAACAGTTTCCAAATCTGCTTTGTTAACCAGGTGGAAATGACGTGCAAAGGCGTGTGGATCTGCGAAAAGAAAAATGAAACTCCTATGGTTAATCAACCAAATCGGATGTACAGTTATAAAACTTGAAAATACTGAAACCTAGATTGTCTCTTACTTCAAATACCCTACCTGGCTCCCCCTCTACTGTTGGGCAATGAAAACTGTTGTGCCACTCCCCCGACACTATGAGGAAATCTTGGGTTAACCCCTTATTGGAATCAGGAAGACACTGGATGAGACGAACCCTATCGTCCCTTGTCTTCATATAGTACATCTTACCCCTCAGATGATGAAGGTTGTAGCACCAGTTCACATCGTGGTGAATCAGTCTCAGCCCCATTTTCTCATTCAGGGTATCTACACACCCTAATATCCTAAATACATTCACGGCACACTGAGTAGGAGCCAGGCGGAAATGCCTAAGATAATTGAGAGTCATTGGCCTCATAGGGATTCTCATCCCTCCCTCTACGAAAGCGACTATCGGGATCACGACTTCACCCTCTCTCCTCCTAATGTACCACTCCCCTTCTTCACAGTACTTCAGACTCACATTATTGGGTATCCTATAGTCTACGATGAATTTGTTCATCATCTCGTCGGACTCAACCAACTTCTTAAACTTACCCATCCCCCAAGGACAACTAAAAATACCAGAAGAAGAAAAGAAGGAATAGAACCAAGGAAAATTTGGGGTCACTGGAAGAAGAAGACTTACAGAAGTATGACGATGCTCTTCAGGTAGTGTGCAAGTTGAACCAGATTCAAATCGTACACATCAATAATTGTAAGCGCGAAAATGAGGAAACCAGCCGGTTCAAACAGGTACTTATACTCCCCCTTAGGTTCCCAAATGTAACCGCTTGCCCATAAAAGCAGGAGATCCCCACCGAACAATTACCATCATACTGTTGAAAGTGGGGAACGTGGTGCTGCCAAAATTTAATGTGAGCACACATTAAGTCTTGAAACGCCAAAAACGCGCATCGGGCAGTCGAAAAGTCGCCAGCATTAACACGAACCGAAGTGGGGCGACTTGTCTAGAGGGCCCACAGGTATCAAAACCCTCCTTCTCGTCCGAGGGAACGTGCAGCAGGGTTTTGAGGGGCTATTGTGGGGCCCATGTGCCTGATAGCCTCGGCCCATCGTGTAGCAGGCCCAAGGCCCACGCCGAGGAATACTGACCATTCAAGGCTAAATTGGGGAAAGCCTCTTTTTCGGATCCATGCCGAGGACCTCTTCGTCCTCGACATGACAAGGATGATTTTTGGGAAAGACCAGGCCCAAAGTAAGCTGTCACCCTCACACTTAATGCATTCACCTAACCCCTCTGGCTGCATTAATGGGGATATAACCCCTTAGCAAGGCAACGTTGATAAGAGTGAACCACTTGAGTACTGATAAGGCCTCTGATGGGACAGACGGCCAGAAGAGAGGCGAATGGATGATCAACAGATGGAAGAAGGAGATAGGAAGATGAAGACTATATAAGAAAAGCAAGTAAAGTAAAATATGGGGGGGGGGAAAGGAGAAGAAAAGGGGCTCCTTGGCCACGGGCCGAGGAGCATCCCCCCAGTTGTAAATAAACTTTAAGTATTTTCTTTTATAAAAAAGAGTTTATGCTTGGTGAACGACGGCCAGCGCCTAAACCTTTAACCTACTCTCTACAAATTTATTGTTTGGGCTTGATTGGGCTGAAAACCCATTCATACTCAGGGTCAAATCCAAATTGAGTCCCTACAAAGTTTTTTTTTTTTAATTTATTTTCTTTTTTGGTTTAAATTTTTTGACATGGGTTTTTTTTTTTTTAAATTAAAATACTGACGTGGTATATAAAAATGCCAAATAATATTTTTTTAATAATATTTTAATCGTCACATCAATGCCACGTCAGCTAACAGGGTGTTCTGTTTGTCACCTCAACTTTTTCCGTTAGTTGGTTAACGGTAAGGACTTAAATGTCACGCGTCGTGACATTAATTAATTTAGAGATTAAAAGTGATAAAAATAAAATGTATGAACCAAAATGGAAAAAGTGCAAACTATAGGGACCAAAAGTGCATTTACGTCAAAATATTATGCATAACTATAACTAGTAAAATTTTCGTACTACTAGTCAAATTCGGACAACCTTAAATTTTATGGCTTTAAATTTTGCAATGTGTGTACAAGCCAAACACAATGAGTAAGTTTAAAAACATGTACACCAAAATCCACAATATACTTAAGTCTTAACTTGTAATTGATGGACCTAATTTTTTATTTCAACAAGTACCTGTTGTAGTCTCATATGTAAGTGATAAAATTCGATAATAAGTTGACACTTAAACATGTTATAAAACAGTGTTTGTTTGGGTGTTAGTAAATGAAGCTATATATCTGGTTAACTTGAAATTTAATGCATTTTGATCTTTTAAAAAATAATAAGACAGTCAAAATAAAAGTTATTATTATTTGTAACATAAAATTTACTATATTACTTGTTTGGCTAAATAAGTTGTGTTGTTGTTTATTAACAAATTGATGTGTTGTAAATTAAAGTAGACTCTAATTTTTGGTATGTTACAGTAAGGGAAAGGTTTTGTATGTAGCAATTAATATATAATGGGTTATGTAGCAGTAAAAAGAAAGTGGTAGATGTTTAAGGTCTACATGATCATGTGCTTTGTATATAACCCTTAGTGCCCATTTGGGAAGCGTGTTTTATGCATTTCCCAGTGGTGCGTTTTTGGATGGTGGGTTTTGTGCACTGTTCACGAGACTCGTAAGTACTTTTTTCAGCAAAATTTTCATTAAAACTGGGTCTCACGGCACTATTCACATACTTAAAAATTATTTTACTACAGTGTTTTCAGTTTTCAACAATAAGTGGTATCCAAACAGACCCTTAGACACATGTTGCTTTCTTTTTACTACCACATAATTGCTGCATACAAATAGAAGTCCATTTGTTTTTTGAATGCTCCATGGCAAGAGCCTTATGGTTTAGAAGTAGATGGTATGCTCGAACAGACAATATAGAACTCACTAACAGCAGTGATATCAAAAGCAGAAGCATGTTTATTTTGAAAGGCTCCACCGAAGAGTGCGAAGAAAATTAAATTTGTATGCAGTGTCTTCAAATGAGAAGACTCACGTAGCTGTGGTAGTTCAGGATGGAAATGGAGATATTTTAAAGGTGTGGGATAGAAGTATAAGGATGTGTACGTAGTCCTAGTTTTGCTAAAGCTTCTGCCATAGTTTGGGCTTTACAGCTGGCTAAACATGAAAACTTCCAAAGTATAATTGTTAAGGGTGATTCTGAGATCTGTGTTGATGCCTCAAATAAGAACTTGGATGAGGCATGTTAGAAGATTCAGCCATTATTGAATGATGCATTAGTCTTGGCTAATTCTTTTGTGGGTTGTTGACTTGTTTTTGTTGGATAAGTAGGTATATTTTGTATTTAAATATATATATCTCCTATTTTTGTAAGTGTGCATCCTTTCCAAGTGCTATCATATATGATTGGGAAAAAGATGTATTTCTTTTGCCGCTTCCACCGTGACCACGGTCATGACATGTCTGATTGCTATGACTTAAAGCAACAGATCGAGGCCCTCACCAGACAAGGAAAGTTGCAGAAGTTCGTCAGTAAGGAAAAAACGGACCCAAATCCTCAAGAGCACGCCCCCCGACGGGATAATGAGCGTCAAAGACAACCCATTGGCGACATAAGGATGATTGTAGGAGGAACCGCTACTACAAGGTCGTCTAAAAAGACTCGAAAGACCTATTTTAGGTCAGTCACTTATTTATACATAATCTCTTTTATGAATATCATATCATTGTTAAGCAACACACACTCTAGGAAATATCATAATTTATTTTGAAAAGCCGTTTATTTTGAACATAAATTGTTAAAAAAAATACGTCTAAGCATTCATAATTTATGTTAATTTGATACTTTGCTTCACTATTCTCACACTTGTGAATGTTTCTCACACATGTTTACAATTTTAAATCTATTGTAACTAGATTATCTTGGCATGTACTTTACTATTTGATATCTAAAAATCTTTACTCATTACAGAATACTCAACTATTTATCTTTCAATTAATTTGCATGCAATTATGTAAATGTATCAATTGTTTCCTTAAAACTCATAATAAACAATTAAACCAATATTTTCTTAATTTTACTATTTTTTTACCCAAAAAAAAAAGTTTTAAAAAAATGGTTTGGGTTTGGGTTAGGTCGCGGGTCGGGTCGGGTCGGGTCGGGTCGACCCGCAAAAAACACAGGTCGGGTCATGGGTTAACCCATTTTTGCTTCGAGTAAAAAAAATCGGGTTTGGATCAGGTATTTTTCGGATTGGGTCAGAAAATTCTGACTCGTTTTGCCATGTCTAATTGTGGTAACATAAAACCAATCCTTTTTGTCATTGGCAAATTTGAAATAAGCATGCCTCCACGTCCTATTAAAGAAGACACCTCCACAAACTCCCCAAAAGCCAGCTGTGAATCCAACTCCCATACCCATATAGAAGCTAGAACTTTTAGGGTCCTTTTTAGTTTTTCCAATTGATGTTCAGTCATGACATTCTTTAATTAATGTGCAATATTTTGGGAGAGGATCACCACACAATTGAGGATTGCCAATATATTTGACAGCATCAAAAGACTGACGTTGGGTGCTTGAAGGAATTCTACCTGAAAAATTGTTGTATGACAAGTCCAAGTAATCAAGAGATGTCAAATTAGACATACTAGGAGGAATTTCACCAAGTAGATGATTTTGTGAGAGATTAGTTGACTCTAACTCCTTCATTATCCCAATGTTTTCTCATATGTTGACCATCAAATGATTTCGAGACAAGTTCAAAAAAGTTAATTCAAAAAGAACAAAAATTTCAACAAGAATTGATCCAAACAATTTGTTACCTAAAAGGTCTATCATCTTCATGAATTTAAGGTTATCTTCATTTTCTAATTCATGTCCTTTTGGAGCCAGCATAAGATTATCAATGTAAGACTCATAGTCATATTCCGTCATATAAGCCAACAGACAAACATTAGTCAACTTTTTATTTTGGATACATTTACAATAGACTAGTATGGAGTGCATAATACATAAGAGTATAATTCACACACACCACAAACCCCCCCAACCATATATGATATTATCGCATAATTAAAACCCACTTTATTCTTAATTAATACTGCCTTCCACGATAATAAGCAACCTAATGCTTGATTATTGTTGAACCGTGGTGCTTCATTTATTAAGGGGTTGGAGGTGCGCAACGTCTACGTGGGGTAGGACTACATACAGATGGCGGCTTCCTATGGGGTGGATTTAGCGATTGCGGAAGTGGTGGCTTCAAAGGCGGAGATGGTGGCTTCAAGGGTGGAGATTGAGGCGGCGGTGGCGACGAGATACATCTTCTATAAGGAATTCCCCTACCACACTTACCTGAGATATGAAATAAAGTTATCAGAATATGAGCTGGCGGCTTCGAGCTACATGATCGACGAGAATATGGATCACACTTTTCTGAGATATGAGATAAATTTATCAGAATATAACCAAGTTAAGAAATTAACGAGAAAACATACATGGAAGAGAGCAATTAGAGCAACAGTTCCATATATGGAAAATCTGAAACAGTGAAATTACCTGACAAGTAATTTGCTAATTAGTACATGCTTAGAAACTAAAAATTTATCAGAAAAACACTAGCTTTTGGAATTGAATATATGTTTATCTTTTAGGCCATAAAAAACAAGAAAACTCATTTGATTTCAATATCGGTATCTTGAAAATCATTTAATTTTGCTCAGTCTTTAACAACAATTTGAAATTAACATGCTTATATTCAAAATATTTTTCAACATATATAAATGAGAAAATGCTACTACGTAAAAGCTTACTCAATAAACCTAATCAAAAGTTTATTTTAATAAGTACGCAACAAAATAAAATAAAATACAACTATGAACTATCTAGCTTCTAGAGGACAAAATCGCAAAATGCCCATTTTGGGCAAACTAAGCAGCGTTTTGCCCTCTTTCTCAAATTAATTAGGGAAATGCCCCTCTTTTGAAACTCGATTTTCACAAAATCGAATTATAAAAAAAAAAAATTCTGGAGCCCTATAACGGCGTTTTTAAAGACCTATAGTGACGTTTTCAGGACCTATAGTGACGTTTTGTAACTCGACTTCCAATAAATCTAGTTATAGGCAATTTTTTTAATTTTTTTTTACCAATAACTCGATTTTATATAAATCGAGTTACAAAACGCTACTATAGGTTTTGAAAACGTCACTATAGGCTCCTTAAAAACGCCGCTATAGGGCCTAAATCGATTTTGAGAAACTCGATTTTCAAAATAGGGGCATTTTCCTAATTAATTTGAGAAAAAAGACAAAACGCTACTTAGTTTGCCCAAAAGGGGTATTTTGCAATTTTATCCAGCTTCTAGAAAATTCAAAATAGTGCTCTTGCGAGGTAACCTTCAGCTGCATTTGAAGAAGGAATGAAAAATATGGAAGCGAAGAGAAGGCAGACAATGAGAATGGACTTCATTTTGAGACTTGGTGGTTCTGAGCTTCTCTACCCTTATCTTATTTATAGGCCACACATCCAAGTAAAGTGTGCAAAATGGACCCTTAAACTCACTAGAACAAGGCAAAATGAAGGAAGGTGATATGAACTCAAGACCAAGGTTTTCAGACCCAGACCGTTCATTGAATCGCAAAAGGGAGAGGTTCAAGGGTTTTAAGGTTGAACCGAGGTCAAACCAAGGTTGAACCGTGATGACGTCATAATTAATTTAATAATTATTTTAAATATATATAAAAACATTAAATTAATAAAAAAAATAGAAAAATTAACTAAAATAGTCTAATTCATTTAGAGAAGCTTATTTCTAAAAAATAAATAAAACTTACAAAAATATAGTACACAACTACACATTGTTACACACTGTGCATAAACTATACATTGTTTCTCATAACTACACACTCTATGCATAAACTGCATGCGTAAACTGTGTGCATAAAACAATGTTAATTCAAACATAAACTGTGCATAAACTATGTTTGTGTTTGGATTAACATAAACTGTGTGCATAAAACATTGTTAATCCAAACATAACCTGTACAAACACTATGCATAAACTGTGTGCATTAACAGTGTTTGCTAATCCAAAATACAACTACACATTGTTTCTCATAATACAACTGCGTGTACAACCTTGTTTCTCATAATAATGTTTTCCAAGTTACAGTACACAAACACAACTACACATTGTTTCTAACAAAAATACATAAAAACTTATTTCTAAAAAACAATACTAAAACTTCAAACTCCAAGTTACACACAGTGTCTTACAAAAAGACATAGAAAATATTTCTAAAATACAAAATAGAACTTCAAAGTTCAAACAGAGTTATTATGATCATAAATCATCAATGTCATGATAGTTATCATACTCATCATCATTCCCTGGAAATCCAGGAGGAGGGCCAACAGGTTGTCCAAATGTTCCCAAATCAATTCCTTCAACCTCATTGCTATCATCTACAGATTCTACACACAAGTTTGAACAAAATAAAAAGAAAAAACATTATAATGTTTACAAAAGTTTGAAAAAAATAAAAGAAAAATCACTATAGGTTATTAAATTGTTTACATATAAACTAACCTTCAATATTAGAAGAAGGCCCTTCACTTGCTGGATATGCACCCTCTTCATAAATTACATTCTCCAACTCTTCATAATTAAGATATGGGTATTCCTCTTCCACAAATACCCAAAAATCAGTTTTGTCAATACTTGCATAATCAATGGGGTCAAAATTAAACTTTTTGTTGTAAAGCCTGCATCATAAAATGTCATGTTCATTATTGGAATTTGAACATAATTAGTAACTAACAATTACATTATATAAATGACTTCTTAAAAATTAATATAATAACAAGATATAGCATTTAGTTACCTAAGTCTCAATTGCAAGTTATGATGAACAAACACAAGATCATTGAGCCTTTGATGCTCCAACCTATTTCTCCTCTTAGAATGTATTTGGTCAAATAAACTTCAACAACGCTCACATCCAGAAGAGGCGGAAGTTTGGCTAAGGATTCTAATTGCCAATTTTTGCAAGTTTGGAGCATCAGTACCCCACAACTTCCACCATTCATCTAATTTTCATAACACAACCTAATCTAATATTAATCAACATAAACAAACAAACTTTCAATTGAATAATCAATTCAGTTATTCTAACTATAGTAACAAACTAACTTTCAACATGAACAAAAAAAACTAAGATATGTTTATAGTATTAAAGAAAACTAATTACTTCTCACCTGGATGAGTGGTCGTGCTTGTTGACAATGCAAGATCTCTATCAAAGCTCCCAATATGGTCTCGACAATATTGGGTTTCCTTAATTACCTTTTCTTTGTCACCATCATATTTTGTCCCAATGTAGTCCAAAACAGCCATATGTACTGCTGGTTTCCGACAAAAATTCTCCTCGTCATATTGAAAAGCAAGATTTAACCAATATGCAGCAGCATGAAGATCTTTACGCAAATGTTTGTCCCAACGGTTTTTTATAATTGAGGTGTATGGCTTGTACAAGTGCTTCTTCATTCGGAAGATCTTCTTGATTCCCAACTGTGCTTTATGCATGCCCTCATACACATATCCTATTGCAGGCCTTTGATCAGAATCAACAATCCATAACAGACGAATGAGTGACAATGAAATCTTGACAAGAACATTAATATCATCCCAAAAAGAATTATCCAAAATGATAGAAACTACTTCTTTTGCCTTTGACTCTCATGCTAATCTATTGTCCACAAAGAACTTACTAGTCACTAAGGCTTGCAAGTCATGCTTATGCACATGAAGGCTTCCAAATGAAAGGAAAGTAGTAGCAAATCTTGTTGCTCCTACACGTACAATATCTGTCCAACTATGTCTCTTCCTCAACCAAGCAATCAAAGCCACATGATTATAAATAAAAACTGTAATTTTGGATGCACGTTTTTTGAGTCTCTCCACATGAGGCATGTCTCCCATATCCTGCAACACAAGATTCAGGCAATGTGTTGCACAAGGAGACCAACTAATAGTTTTATACTTTTCACACAACAATTTACTTACAGATACATAATTAGAAGCATTATCAGTAACCATGTGAACTATGTTTTTTGGACCAACCCATGTAACTACTTCATCAAACAATTTAAACAAGTTTCTGGTACTCTTCACAATATCTGAGGCATCAACTAATTTTACAAATACCATTCCCCTAGGACAATAAACAAGGAAATTAATCAATGACCTATGTCTAGTATCTGTCCAACCATCAGCCATAAGTGTATATCCAACTTCTGCCCAATGCCTACGTTGTGACTCGACCAACAACTGAACCACTTTCTTTTGATCCCTCAACAAAGGGACTCGTACAGTATGATAAGATGAACCTTTGTAACCAAGACCAGCACTAGTTATGGCATCTATCATCCCTTGGTAGTACACTGAATTCACTACATTAAAAGGATACAATTGTCATACAGAAACCTTGCAATAGCCATATCGGCTTGCCTCACCCTTTCTTTACTTTGGAACACACTTTTAAGACCAAGTTGAGCTCCTAGAGTAGTTTTTGGAGCAAAGTAATTCTCTACTGGGTTTGTACCCTTTCTTTTACCTAAAACAGGTTTTTTAGGCAACCCACTACCAAATACTTCTTGAATATCTTCATCTTCTTGCATATCACTATTTGTGGAAGGCACACTAAACATTTCTTCTTGACGTTGTTTCTCAGCTTTTTTCTTCAACTTAAACTCCTTTACATATTCCAACATTTGGTATCTCACATCATGAGAAACCTTTTTACACGATCCAATATCACCTTTTATCCCCGCAAGGTGTTTTTTCATCCTATTAATACCCCCACCTTTATATGTTTGCCTACAATACATACATGTAAAAGTATTCCATCCCTTCTCATCCGTCCCAAGGCTAAAATGTTCCCAAGCCGGATCAACCTTTTCCCTTACTCTTGAGCTAGACTCCACTACATTGGAATCAACTTCATGTGATGGAGTAGACTCGGTCTCTTTTTCCATTTTAATTTAAAAGACTAAACAACCAGTCAAACACGCATAGACCCATCAATTTTTGAAATACAGATAGTCAAAGAATCACAACTTCATACACACAGTCAAATTAACAAACTAATATACAGAGTCATAGAGTCAGAATCACAAATTCACAACTTCATACAATTTCTGAAATACTGAAATTCACCAATTTTTTACAACAGACCCATCACAAGATTTACAACTTTCACAGGTTAAAGATTGAAGCACAAATTTAAACACATTTGTGCTTGCAAACAAAAATTGTAAAATATACTTATCAAAACTTTAATATCCAACACTCCAGATTTATTTGCTCATAAAACACTAATAATATCCAACTTCGAATCATTTTCAATTAACCCAAATCAATATACACACCACCACTTCAGATCTATATCATCATCTATAATCAACTTGCAAATATTAACAAAGAAAAAGCAGATTAGAGGTAATAAATTACCAAATGACAATGACGGCGACGAGGTAGAGAGTGAGCTGCGACGGCGACGAGGGAGAGAGGTAGAGACGAGAAAGTGATTGAGAGAGTGAGGAAGAGATCTGGGCTAAACTGCGACAGTGACGAGGGAGAAAGGCAGAGACGGGAGAGTGATTAAGAGAGTGAGGAAGAGATTTGGGCTGAGTTGCGATCTGGGCTGAGCTGTGACAGCGACGAGAGAGAGAGGCAAAGACGAGAGAGTGAGGCGAGGGTTTTAGAGCGATTGAGAATTTGAGATTTGAGGGTGATTTTTGTTTTTAGGGTAGCTCCAAACGACGCCGTATGGGGGGGGGGGGGAAGAAAAAAAAGAAAAAAAAAAAGAAGAGAAACGACGCCGTTTTAAGGCTTGAAACAAGCCAATTGTTTGAACCGTGTGAACCGGTCACGGTTCATAAAATCGGACGGTCGGACCGCAGTCCGGACGGGTCCATGCTTTTTTCGCATGGAACAGTTCTTCACCTTAAACGGATCGTGATGGTGAACGGTTCAAGGTTTTCCGGTTGGACCGTACGGTCCTGTCCGGGTTTAACAACCTTGCTCAAGACATCTCCATTAGAAATATCATTAAGTGACAGTTGAACTACAAACTTTTGACAATTAAGATATAATTGAAAGAAGACTCTAAAAAATAAAGTTAGCTAAAAATTTGATTAGAATAAAGTTTCCCTAAGAGAATACATTCAAACCGGTCTTGGTGTAAAACCCCATCTCAATTTCCAACAGTGCTTTAATGAAGATCTCATTTTGTTGATTTTTTTAGTAAAAAAATAATTTCAGTTTTAGTGCACAATAATATTTTTAACAAAATAAACACCCACATCCTCATAACTCTGCTAATTGCGAGCCTCATTAAGCTAGCAAGCAACAGCTAATGGTCTATTTATTCATTGGGTACTATCTAAAATCTTAAGAATTAAATGGTTTATACTTGTCACTTTTGTCTTATTGCACTTTGAAAAGTCTATCTCGGATACACGGAGAAAACTAACATGCGAATTGGTCTATTTGTAGTTGACCCCGAGTCTTCACTAAGTTCAAAAACTTTTCAAAACCCCCTTTTCTGTCTACTTAACAATAACCACTTATTATGCCAAGAACTTTGTAGCTAAACCAGCACTTCTTGGTATTTTTAACAATAACTACTAATTATGCCAAGGATTTTGAAGCTAAACTAGCAATTCATAAAATTTTCAACAAAAATGTTTAGGATACCAATTCTCCCTCCCCTTTGTAACCACCATATTCGTCTAAAAAAGAAAAACAAAACAAAGCAAAACTATAAATGACTAATAAAATCTCCCCCCAGTCAAATTCTAGCAGACTTAAGTTCGGGTGCTGACTCAAAATCAAGCCAAGGCGACAAATGAGACTAATTCAACAACTTTAAATTTTAGATTTTATTGTTCTACTCCTACCAGAAAATAATAAGACACTCAAACCTCACATTGATATAGACAGAAGAAATTTCAATGCAAGGTAACGGTTCAGTGGGCTTTCCAGTTTCCACAAAGATATTTCGCGGACATTGCTTGAAATAAAAATGTGCCTGCGCCTAATCACCATCAAAGAATACTATCTTCTTATCCTCAAATCACACACGGGCATTAATCTTCAGGTAATGAGGAATCAAATTCCATTATGAAGCATGTCAGAACCTCCACGGTGGGAATAAGAATCATGGGGGGAAAACCCTCAGTTTAGAATTTGTTCAATTTTTTTGTCTGTCAATGCAAAAACATGTGTCTACTTCAGTTCAAATAATAAAAAATGGCTTTAATTCGCCCGATGGCATGATGCACTTTAATAATGCATTCAAAAGTACAAATGGTGGAACCAAGTCTAGACTTAGTAAAAATGCATTCAAAAGTACGTAACAAATTTTCCTATTGTAATAATAACCCATTAACTTAAGACACCAAAAGAAAAGGAACTGTGAGAATTCCTATAAAAGAATACAAACTGAGAGTTGCTAAAATTAATACACGATCATCTATCTAACGAAGGTAAGTGAACAAGAATAGTGATAACTTTGAGAACTATAAGAGCTAGAAGGGGCTAATCTTGCGAGCCAACTTTAACAAAAACTCAGGAACAAGGCATCTTCTTGGAGGGGCCATAGCATCCTTGTCAAGAGCTTCCTTTTCACCGGCATGTATCACAGAAACTAAATGGTCAAACAGTTCGTCTATACCCCCTCTTAAAGGATCCTGCATCAAATGACCAAAATGTTGAGGGTTGCTTTGAAGCACAAGGCCCCCTTGCTGTATACATGAATTATAAATGTCTATAAACAACTTCCTCTAGGAGTTGTTATGGTGGATATCATGTCCACTTGGTAACATTAGTGTAAAGTTGTGATTTACAACTATGTGTTTTGTTGGCTTTTATTCCGTGCCAAATTTGATTGTAATTACTATCAATTGTTTATACCCTGTATTTATTGTGGGAATTGTTATAAGGGGTGTGTGATAGAGAGTGTGTGAAGACTCAAGCAATTTGGAAGCTGATGAAATCTCGCGGGTATCTCGCGACTAAGCTTCCCGCGAAGTGAAGCATGTGCCCTGCACATGCTGGAATGCAAAGAGTCATGACAGATGGAGACAGCTGTCTCTCGCGAGTATCTCGCGGGTAAGGCCTTCCCGCGAGACACCCGCGAGACATGCTATTCTGCCAGCCTGTACTGACTGACTCACACATTTTGCACCTATCCTATATAAACCCCCATTACTCACAAATGTTGAGGAATGCTTCAGAGAGAAAACCCTAGCCAAACACATTTGTAATTACAGATTGTCATCCCCACCTTTCTCTATACACTTGCTTGTGGTATATCCTCAACCCTTCCCTCTCCATTTTCATACCATTGAGAGGTTGATAGCCCAAAACACTTACCACACCTTTTGAGAGTGTTGAGTGACGTTTTGGTGCTGCTGGGAAGCATTGGAAGAAGCCTAGAATGGCGGATGCAACATGGAGCTTGTTGCGGGATCCGGATAACTAAGACAAGACACGGTTCCGAGAAGCCTTGTTGGAGTAGGAGCTTGGAGGGCTTAGGTACATCGAGTAGATTAGGTTTGGAGGGTCTCTTGCTTACTTATGTATCCCAACTGATTGTCTAGTGGATCGATTTCCGCTTGGAGGGCGGCGGAGAGGTTTTTCGCCGAGTTCTTCAGTTTCCTCTTCGAAAACACGTCTTGGTGTTTTCTGTGTTTGCATCTCTCTTCCCTACTCTTTTATATTCCATTACACTGCTGTGTTGTTTAGTTTATGGATTAGAGTAGCTATATTGTTCATCCGCTCGCTTTTACACTATTCCGCACTTTATATTAAAGTTGTGTAAAATCTATCGAGCCGTAATTTTAATCGGGGGTCTAAACAGCTCTTGTGTTTTTCAACACGTTTTAATAAAAAGAAAAAATCAAACAAAATATGAAAAAAAAAAAAATTGAGAGAGAGAGAGAGAGAGAGAGAGGTAACATTTTTTGTGTGAGAAAACTATGCATAGTATGGAAATGAAAATGTCAAACTTATAGTAAGATGTTGAGAAGAAGAATAATCAAAATAAAAGAAGATAAAAGGGTAGATAGAGAATGATATTAAGGTAGAAAGTTGTAGGGACTCAATTTGGATTGACCCTGAATATGAATGGGTTTTCAACCCAATTCAGACCAAACAATAAATTTATAGAGAGTGGGTTAAAGGTTTAGACGCTGGCCGTCGATCACCATGCATGAACTTTCTTTTATAAAAAAAACTAAGAGTTTCTTTACAAATGGGGGAATGCTCCTCGGCCTGTGGCCGAGGAGACCTTTTTGTTCTTCCTTCTTTTTTTTTTTTTTTTCCCTCTTCCTTTACTTTACTTGCTTTACTTATATAGTCTTTATCTTCCTATCCCCTTCTTCCATCTGTTGATCATCCATTTGCCTTTCTTCTGGCCATCCGTTCCATCAGAGGCCTTATCAGTACTCAAGTGGTTCACTCTGATCAATGTTGCCCTACTAAGGGGTTATATCCCCATTAATGCGGCCAGAGGAGTTAGGTGAATGCATTAAATGTGAGGGTGACAGCTTACTCTGGGCTTGTCCCCTCCAAAAATTATCCTTAGTATGCCAAGGATGAAGAGGTCCTCGGCGTGGGTCAGAAAAAGAGGCTTTTGTCTAACTTAGCTTTGGCTGGTCAGTCCTCCTCGGCGTTGGCCTTGGGCTTACTATGCGATGGGCTATGTCTGCCAGGCCCACGGGCCCCACAATAGCCCCTCAAAACCCTGCTGCACGTTCCTCCGGACGGGGAGGAGGGTTTTGATATCTACAAGCCCTCCTAGGCGAATCGCCCCACTTCAGTTCGTGTTGATGCTGGCGGCTTTTTGACTGCCCGATGCGCGTTTTGAGCGTTTTAAGACTTAATGGGTGCCTACATTAAATTTTGGCGGCACCACGTTTCCCACTTTTAACGGCATGATCTTTTGCTTTTATGAGCAAGCGGTTACATTTGAGGAACCTAAGGGGGAGTATAAGTACCTGTTTGAACCGCTCGGTTTCATCATTTTCGCGTTTACAATTATTGACGCGTATGATTTGAATCTGGTTCGACCTGTACACTATCTGAAGAGTATCGTCATAACTCTGTAAGTCTTCTTTCTCTATCAACCTCAAATTTCTTCGATTTTACTCCTTTTCTTCTTCTAGAACTTTTAGTTGTCTTTAGGGAATGGGTAAGTTTAAGAAATTGGTTGAGTCTGACGAGATGATGAACAAATTCATTGTCGACTATGGAATACCCAATAATGTGAGTCTGAAGTACTGTGAAGAAGGGGAGTGGTACCTTAAGAGGAGAGAGGGTGAAGTTGTGATCCCAATATTCGCTTTTGTAGAGGGAGAAATGAGAATCCCCATGAGGCCGGTGACCCTCAATTACCTTAGGCATTTCCGCCTGTCTCCTACCCAGTGTGCCGCGAATGTGTTTAGGATATTAGGGTGCGTAGATATCTTGAATGAGAAAATGGGGTTGACACTAACTCACCACGATGTGAACTAGTGCTATAACCTTCATCACCTGAGGGGTAAGACATACTATATGAAGACAAGGGACGATAGGATTCGTCTTATCCAGTGTCTTCCTGATTCCAACAAGGGGTTGACTCAAGATTTTCTCATAGTGTCGGGAGAGTGGCACAACGGCTTTCATTGCCCAACAGTAGAGGGGGAGCCAGGTAGGACATCCGAAGTAGGAGACAATCGAGATTTCAGTATTTTCAAGTTCTATGACTGCATATTCGATTTGGTTGATTAACCATAGGAGTTTCATTTTTTTTTTCGCAGATCCGCACGCCTTTGCACGTCATTTCCACCTCGTTAACAAGGCAGATTTGGAAACTGTTCTTAGGTCGGACCTTTTTCTGAACGAAACTGATAACCAGGTCAGAGCTGCTCATCACATTCTCGGATGCGACCCAGTTCAGAAATCATTCTCAGTCCCGAAGCATGTAATTAGAGCTCGTGACCCTCGGCTTACGCAGATTACCGTGGTGGAGGACGGTTTTGCTTTTACTGAGGGGTCTTATATACCTGAAGGCATTCCGCTATCAGGTCCCTTTTCATCCCAGCAAGTAACGGTGGCCGAGAAAGGACTATCTAAGAAGGCAAGGGAGGTGGTTGAACTGAGTTCCTCCGAGGACGAATATAGTGTGTTTGACCTAGCTGATCAGTCCGAGGATCCTCCTGGTGACCTAGGAGACCCCCATTTGTCCGAAGCCGATCTCCATTCCCTAAGAGTTGGTACTCAGGCTGAGATGGGTTTAAAAAGACAGCCCCAAACCAACCTTCTTCGATTATAACCATGCAAACCAGGTCGACCTCTGTCCTCACAGTATCAGACCCTCAGACTGAATCTCACGACCCGAAAAGGAAAAGACTTTCCAAGGGTAAGGAGCCAATGGATGGGAGCAAATCCCATTCCCCATCCGAGGAGGGTAGGTTTCGCAGGCCTCTAAAGCAACTAAAACTCGGTGGTCAACGGAAGGGTAAGAAGGCCACCCAGCAGTCCGAGGCTCAAGCCTGGCTGCCCGCTGCCATGCTCCATGATCAGCCCCTAATGGATAACGCGTCGATGCGAGAATCTCAGGGAGACGAGGGGGCTCTTGTGGCCGAGGCCCTGGAGAAATCTCTTCTTCTACCTACTAACATGGCCGAGTTAGAGAATATGAGTGGGTCCTGAAGGATATAAAGATAAATGCAGCGAAATATAAGTTTTAAAAACGGATCTACTTCATTCGATATTGATAACATGCATAAAGTAAATTTCAGAATTAGAGAACAAGAGAGTGTACCTTGAAGCGATGAATTTCAAAACTGAAGATTTAAACACTTGAGACTACTTTTAATCTTCACTCCAATTCCACTAACGCCCAAGATGTGTGGTCTCTCGATTGGTAACAAAGGGATGACCAAAAAGTGACTTACACTCTCATACACCACTTTTCAATGATGTTTTCTTACATATATATTTCTGTACGTTTTTCCCTTTGTATCTAACCAATTTATCTAATTGGGCCGGCCTTTCGGGCCTTACCAATTGGGCTTAAGTGTGTGGCTTGGAGTGGGACCAAAAGGGACCAATAAGACACTAGCTCCAATGGGCCTTGGGCTTTTCTGTCAACTCTTGACAAGTCCAAAGTTACCATTAACTATTTTTAATACCACTATATAAAAATAGTTGCACTCTAGGTCTTATCTATAAATTATATCCCAAGACTTTATTATATATGCAACCCCTTCATAAAATATTCGTAGTAATACAAAGTCATTAATGTAGACTGCCACTTTGTAAATTACTACATCTTAATCCTTGAGTACCCGGTTTAATCCTTTAATGTTATTCATTATATATTTATGAAATCCAATTCCATAAATATATACTTTAGTCT
>NW_027069743.1:531510-596662 GCF_002906115.3 Quercus suber
GTGGGTAGCATTAGGAAGTCAAGCGGGGAGCTTGTAGTCCTTCTGTATGAACTTCGATTCTTTTGCATAGTGGATTCAGGTTTACCTTGAGGATAGCTAGGTCAAATCCTCCCCAGGTTTTTACCGTGTGGTTTCCTGGGTGATCATATCATTGTGTCTTTTATTATTCCGCTGCTTTATTATTTTGATATGATTATTTGATTGCTTTAACCTAGAATTGCATAATTTGACTAAGTAACAACTTGGCTAATTAATCTAGGCTAACCAATCTGGTTGTTTTAAGGGGTCTAAAACCGTTCATAAATGTTCGTGGTTCGCCAAACTGGTTCTTTTGTTGCCTCTATTACCACCATATATATTCTACCTTTGTAGTGTATAGAGCAATTGTATCTTGTAGAATTGATTTCTAGCAGATTGGGTCACTAGCAAACACAAACACAGCCCGTCAAGGACCTTCTACACATAACATCTACGTAAATAATCCAAAAACATCCCAATAGGTGATGTTTGCACCTGCCAAATCATAAAATTCCATTGAAGTTAGTGGAACCACATTCAGCAAACATGAAAAGTAAAATTCCCAAATAAAGCACAAGAGAGCCCCATGTTTTACAAATATACCCCAAGATAAACAAAAAAAAAAAAATGGTAGTTTTTAAAATTTTATGAGATTGGCAAATAAAAAGGTGGAGTTGGTATTTTTTTAGCCTAATAGGTTATTTGATTCTCAAATATGCAAATCTACCCATGTCACAATTTGAATGATCAATTGACCAGATTATTTTGGCATTTAAGGGATTAGGAAAAAAAGGGTGGAGTAAGTATATCTTTCTGGCTAATAGATTATTTAACTCTCAAATAAGAAGAAGTGACCATGTCATAATTTAATTTAACACTCATATGTTTGAGATTATAGTGTATTATTTTTATTTCACATACCAAAACAAGCTTACATTACAATAAGCAAAACAATTATGATCAACAAGTACATAAGAAGCACTTAGTCAATTTACTTGTTTTGAAACTTAACTTAGTTGAATAAGGAAAAAGGTAAATAATTAAGCCAATATTTTCTTCTTTCAATGATTGACACCTAAGTAGAGTACTTAAGTTTTTTCCTTAATATTTTATTAGTAAATCTTCCTATGGAATTGAAGCTTATAGCGTATGAGTTGAGAAAATATGCTATGCATTGTATTAAAAAATAATAATAATAAAATTAACAATTCTAATTTTATATTTTTAAAACAAAACAAAAACTACACCACATATTTCTTGTATTTTTATATGAGAAACAATTCCTCTCGGCATAGTAGCCCTTTGCTTCCATTGAGAATTTCACATGATCTCTCTATTTGTTCTTTCAAATATCTCTAAACGAAGTTCAATGGTAGCTCAAAGATAATGATATCCTTTAAGATATCTGCATGAACTTTATTTCTAACACAATGTACTAGTTGCAAATAAAGACTGAGGCTAACGGTATGCCATATTTGTGAAAAAAAATCCAAATGACTATCACATTTAGTTATGAATTAAATCATATATTCAAAATAAGTGACTGCTACATAAACATGAACAAACCAGTATTTAAGGACATATTATTTGAAGCAATACCTTTTAGCTAGATACTGATATCCTTCATTGACTAAGGTGGTTACTTCATAGCTTTTCCAATAACCATTTCACCTTTAGTATTGTAGTCACAGAAAACCAAACCTTTGTGTCATTGACAAATTTGAAATAAGCATGCCTCCATGTCCTTTTAAAGAAGAGACCTCCACAAACTCCCCAAAATCCAATTGCGAATCCAACTCCCATACCCATATAGAAGCTAGAATTTTCAAAGTCCTCTTTAGTTTCGCCAATTGATGTTCTATTATGAGATTCTCCAATTGATGGTGTGTAGCCATTTGGGAGAGGATCACCACACAATTGAGGATTGCCAATATATCTGACAGCATCAAAAGACTGAAGTTGGGTGCTTGAAGGAATTCTACCTGAGAAATTGTTATATGACAAGTCCAAGTAATCAAGATATGTCAAATTAGACATACTTAGAGGAATTTCACCAGATAGATGATTTTGTGAGAGATCCATTGACTCTAACTCCTTCATTAGCCCAATGTTTGCTGGTATGTTGCCCATCAAATGATTTCGAGATAAGTTGAAAAATTATAATTCAGAAACAACTGATATTTCAACAGGAATTGATCCAGACAAGTTGTTACTTGAAAGGGTATTGCAGTTCATGTCCTTTTGGAACCAGCATATGATTCTCAAGGTAAGAGCCATAGTTGAAGCTGTACTCTAAAATGTCAAAATAAAAATCATGATTAGGGTCAGGCATAACCATGGCACTGATATTTTTAAAGTAAATTGGTATGGGCCCTGATAGGCTATTATTTTCAAGATCCAATATTCTATGAAAAGAAATTTGGCATATATTTAGAATATTTCCCTTGAATCCACTAGATCTTAGACGGAGAACTATAAGTTGTGTCAATTTTGTAATCCAGAGTGGTATAGTCCTTGAAAAATTATTATCACCTATATCAATGAGCCCTAATTTTGAGCACCTTTTCAATGACAAAGGAATATCCCCGTAGATGTTATTATTTTGTAAGCTCAATGATTTGAGTCTGAACGGTTTTAGACCCCTTAAAACACACAGATTGCGTAGCCTAGATTAATTAGCCAAGTTGTTACTTAGTCAAATTAAGCAATTCTAGGTTAAAACAATCCAAACAATCATATCAAGATATAATGCAGCGGAAAATAAATAACACAAGATATGATCACCCAGGAAACCACACGGTAAAAACCTGGGGAGGATTTGACCCACCGATCCTCAAGGCTAACCTGAATTCACTATGAAAGAATTGAAGTTCGTACAAAAGGACTACAAGCTCCCCGCTCGACTTCCTAATGCTACCCACCAGTAGAACTTCCTGACACGACCACGCGCAGGCTCCGAATCCACGGACTACTTCTTTCTTGAATTCTTCAATCAGCTACAAGCTCCCCGCTTGCTTTTCTTTTAAGTTCCAATGGTTGCAACAGTAATGATCTTCAAGATGTTGAAATAATCTCCACCATGAAAACCCTAAGTTTTGTGTAAAGGAAAGCTCCTCAAAGATCTCACACGAGATTCACACAAAACAGCAATGTATGAGCAACAATACAATATGGACAACCTTCAAAAACGTGGCTAGGGTTTTATTTATATACCTAGGGTAAAAACATAAAACCCTAAACGTTTAATGAAGTAGGGCTGAGTTGGAAATTCTGCAGAAAATTCAACCTGTGCGATTTTCGATCGATCGAGTCTATTCTTCGATCGATCGAGCCAGGCCGAAAGTCCCAAGTACTTCTGCAGCCACTCGATTCCAACTTTACAATATTAAACCAACTTTGAGCAAGTCTAAATAAGACTAAATACAATGTTTTGATCATGGTTTGCCAACATTACAAATTAGAGTTCTAAATACATAAAATCCTAAGACCTTAGAACCTAACAAACTCCCCCTTTGGCAATCCGTGACAAAACCCTAATTAACAGCTCAAAGTTTTACAAATAAAAAGCCCTTTACAAAGATAATGCTCATAAAATTCAATTCAGCCTAACTACTATCCATAGTTGCAAGTGTAGACAGCAGCTTAGTTGAATCAACCTGTATAATCCTGAAATACTCAACAAACGCATAAACGCATGTGTGACAGTAAAGAGTAAAACAACAGGTATAACATTCTTGTAAGATCCACACAACACAAAATAAAGACATATAAAAATGAACAAGTCATAAATATAAATCAATACGCAGTGAATCATAAAGCAACAAGAATCAATAAAAAATATCATGTATATCAATCAATGTTACTCCCCCTAACATGAATATCCCCAAAAATGATATACAAAGTGAAGCACATAGATACAATCTAAAAACTCCACAAGCTCCTCTAAAACAAAAAAAATCTCCCCCTAACAACAAAAACACTACTACAAGTCAAAACTCCACTCCCCCTTTTTGTGACGGAATGCCAAAGGGCAATCACAAGTCGCCATCAAAAGGAGGTGGTGAGGGTGAATGAAGACGCGCAAGATCAGCTCGGAGAGCACGCATCTCATCCAGCAAGTCCACCAAAATCTGACCATGAGCCTGCTGAACAGTCATGACAGTCTCCAAAGTACGACGAACATCAAAGTCGGCCGAAGGAGGTGGAGGAACATCAGCAGCAGCAGCATCAGCACCAACAGGAATAGGAATATCCTCACCAGCCATACCTGCAGAAGAAGAAGGAGGAGGTGCACTACTAGAGGGCTCAGATCTAGGGTGTTTAGAACCAGCTCGAAGATGAGCGGCCCTCTGTCTAAGAAAAGACGCACCTAAAGGTCCTATCACATGGACGGGCTCAGAGGAAGGAAAGTCATCAAGACCAAGAAAGAGAAGAATCCTATGAATGAAAATAGGATGAACAAGAGCATGAGCAGTAGATGAACTCCTATAAACTTCATTCAAAGAACGAAGAAAAAGATGGGGAAAACTAATAGGAGCATCAGTAACAAGAGCGTACAGAAAAACACACCTCTCAAGAGGAATGGTGTGAACATGGGAAATAGGCCAGATCGAATGACAAGCTATCCGAAAGAACAGATAGTGCAACCCAGAGAGCTCAGCAGAAGTGATCCGAGGATCAGAACCCCACTGGACAGTAGTACCAGTGACGTATGACAAAACATCGCTAATCTCGGGAGACTCATCATAAGGATAGACAGGATGCTGGACCAAAGGTACCCCTAGAGCATCAGCCACTACCCGAGGAGTAATGGTGTACTCTACGCCTCGTATCCAACTCTTAACTAGAGTGTTGGAATCATAGACGCGGATAGAGATGTTCGAATAGAACTCTCTAATCAAGGCAGAAGGTGGAGGAGGATCAGAAACATCCACCAAGGGTAACCAACCCCGACGCTCAAAATTTGCCCTAATGGCAGGATCAAGCTCATCTAACAGCACAGAACGCTCAGCCCAAATCTTTCTCTTAACGGTCAGTTTCTCAAAAGTCTCTTGGTTTTCCTCACTCGGAAACCTCTCACTATCAAAGGATGGAGGGGGTGAAGGAGAAGGTGAGGGAACACTCCTACGGGCTCTAGTTTTCCTAGGCATAGTGCTAAGGAAAGGACAGAGACACAAAGAGAAAAACACAAAGAAACAAGAGAAAACAAAACCAAGGGCAGACTGCAAATTAGCACAATAAATAATATAGAACAAAAATCTATATGATGCATGAACAATAAAATGTTGTGATGCATGATCTAAATGCAGTGACAAATTAAGTTTAATTGAGAGTAATTGGACAAAATTGGCTTGAACAAGGAATTTCTATCAAAAATCCCAAAAATTTGAAAAACCACTTGAAAATTTTGCAACAAATTGATGAATTGAGCATTACAAAACACAGCACATAGATTATAATGCTTAATTACACCAACACAACAAGCCAATTTCATCAAATTCTACCCAATTTAACAAAAGCCCCAATTCGGATCAAGAACAAACCCTAGAATTTTCAATTTTTCACAAAACACAAAATTGATCAAATTAACCACCAAGGATCATTAATATAATGTGTCCCCACAAAAACCCAATGATCAATTTCATAAAATAAGGTTTGAATCAACAGAAAATCCAAAAAGAATCAAGTCCGAAAATTACCCTTAAATGCATGGATTTATGCATGAAATAATGAAAATAACATCAAAAGGAAGGGCAAAAGAGTCTTACCGGCTTGAGGAAAGAGAGATTTTGCAAAAACAACGGAGGAAAACGACAAAAATCCTGAGGTGTGGAGCCTTGCCAACGCGGAGAGAGAGAAAAGTTTGAAAAAAAATTGAATAGAACCTTTGAAAAAGTCAGAACTGAACTTTTAAAAAGCTTTTCCACGATATTCGATCGATCGAAAATTACATTCGATCGATCGAAAAGCACAGTCATTTTAAGACAAATGAGAGCACTTTTTCGATTGATCGAAAAACAGGTTGGATCGATCGAAATGGGCAGAGGCTCACTAAATTTTGGAAAAATCACAGTTTTTGAAAGACACAAGCCGAATTTTGAAAATAACTCCTCAAAGCATTAAATTGAAGAAACAAAATGCATGAGTATGAGATGGAATGCTTTTTCAAAAACCCAAAATTTTGAACCCAATATTCTTAAACAAATTGCAATCAAACTCCCATTGAATTTTCTCAAGCAACAAATATGTTGTGCATAAATCTCAAGATATTTTCAAACTTGGTTGGTCAGACCAAAAACACACACTAGCATGTACAGTGTTTAACAAAGAGTAACTTGTGTCGTGTGTGATACTAGCAAAAACTTGAGATACATGTGAGGTGATATGTGAATAGCAATCAATCACAAAGTCTACAAAATTCATCACATAGAATTCAAAAGAGACTATCACCTAAAGAGTTACATCCTATAACTCCCACATCTCCTAGAACAAAAGCTTGCAATCATGTAAGTTTCTTGTATTTTTGCCTCTTATTTGCATGAGATGGCATTCAGCCTAATAGTACACACCGGTTTGAATTAAGTGAATTGGCATCAAGCCTAATAGTACACACCAGTTTTAATTTATTTTGAGGCTACACCTTATGTTCTTTTTGTGCATGTGCTACACTTTCTCGAGCACAGAATCTTATGATATGCACTAAGGTGTTCATGATTGGCTAGTGAACAGTGGTGAGATGGTTATTTATGCCTTTCTCAAAAGGATCAAGTCCGACAGTCAAATAACATGTGACTTCAAGATTAAGACAAAGTGATAAACACCATAAACATCTTTCCCACACAACATGCACTACAAAGCTCAAACTAGTAAAGTGCAATAAAGTAAGCTCATCCAAGCTAAACAAGGTACATAAGACATGTTATGTGTAAATAAATTGACCAACCTTGTTTTTCAAAAATCAAGAACATTATGTTCAACATAAATTTTGCTTCCTCCTTTTCCTTTTTTTTTTTTTTTTTTTTTTTTAATTTATTTAAAGGAAAACAAATAAATCCTAGAATGAAATGCATGAATGTAATGCAATGCAAGTCCTAGAACAAAGAAAACACAAAAAAAAAAAAAAAAGAACAATGGTCACGGAAGAATAGAGCAATGAAGTACAAGGACCATGTCAGAAAGACTCAAGTATTTCGAGTCTTTTGCATCCAAAACTTTTTAGATGCACCATGAGCATTGGAGTTCTTATTCACATTTGAGTGATTCCCAACTCCATGATTGGAATAAAGGTTTAACACCTTTACCAATTCACCAATTAATGCCATAGGATCTTGTGCTTGAGGCACAGGCACTTTTGGTTTATTTGCTCTCTTATCAGCTTGAAGCTTGTAACAGTTAGGACGAATATGTCCAGACTTACCACAATAATGACAAACCCACGCAGGTTTACCATGCATCTTGTCCTTAGATTTGGTAGGCTCCTTAGGTTTAGATTCTCTTAAGTCTACCCTAGTCTTCTTAGGTGGTGAAACTTCTACAGGTTTAACTACCTCACTCACAGGTGGTTTGACAGTATCACTCACAACCTCACTCACAGAAGGTCCAGAAGAAGAAGAAGGAACAAAAGTAGTGGAATGTGGTCCAGTATCAAAGATGCTTTCAACATATCCTAACCCAGTTTTATCAGAAGGATACTTTTGAACATTCAGCATGTGATCAAGTTTAGAACTAGCAGATCTAGCAACAGATAAATCATGTTCCAAAGTTCTAACTTTATCAAGCAAAAGCATATTCTCAGATTTAACATTGTTCAAAAGTTCATTTGCATCAAACAGTTTAACAAGCAAATTTCTCTTTTCAAGCTCAAGAGAATCAATTTTCTTTAGGCCAAGTTCAACTTTCATAGCATCCTTTGCAGCAATTTTGCAAAGTTTGTTATAGGCCTCTTGAAGATCTGCATCTTCAGAGAGTTCCCCATCAGAAGGGTTCTCTTCAGCAGATATGCCTTCATTGACTATAGCAGTAGCCGTGAAAGCAATGAAGTTTCCATCCTCGTCACCACCGGACTCATCATCAGAAACCTCATTATCACTAAGGGTTACAGCCATAGCTTTACCCTTAGTCCTTAAGAATGTAGGACATTCAGACTTCACATGACCATACCCTTGACAGCCAAAACACTGAGGACCCAAAGAGTTATTAGAAGATTGACCAGAATTTTCTCTAGGTTTTTCAAAATTGTTAACCTTAGTGGGATCATTCTTCCTAAAATTTCTAGGTTCAGCAGTGTAAGTACCTCTTGCCTTTCTATTTGTATTCCTAAGAAAGTTCTTAAAGTTTTTGGCAAGATAGGCAATCTCTGTAGCAGAGAGCTCATCATCAAATCCACCACCATCAACATCATCAACTGACTTAAGAGCCATTGATTTGGATTTGTTCACTTTAGGTAGGTCAGACTCATAGGATTGAAGAGATCCTACAAGCTCATCAACAGGGATGGAGTCCACATCCTTGCTTTCAGTTATGGCAGTCACTTTGGGTCTAAAGTCTTCAGTTAAAGATCTAAGAATCTTCCTAACAATCTTAGGTTGATCATAGATTTCACCCAAATTAAAAGCAGAATTAACAATATCATTCAGTTTGGCATAAAATTCATCAAAGGATTCATCATCAGACATCCTAATGTTTTCAAACCTAGAAGTTAATTGCTGCAGTTTGTTTATCTTAACTGCCTTTGTGCCTTCATGCACAGTTTGGAGGATTTTCCAAGCAGTATGAGCAACCTCAACATTAGAGATTCTCTTAAATTCCTCCATAGAAACAGCATTAAAGATAGCATTCATAGCTTTGCTATTGAAGCTTGCTGCTTCTTTTTCAGAAGTTTGCCACTCACTCACAGGAGTAGCGGGCTTCTCCCATCCGTATTCAACGGAATTCCAAACCCTTTCATCAATGGATTTCAGGAATGCTTTCATCCTTACTTTCCAATAGGCATAGTTGTTCCCATCAAAATGAGGAGGAACAAACAGAGAGTGTCCATGCTCCATGACAACAGGGGTCAAGGATCAGCTCAGAGATTAAAAATCTCAAACAAAAAGAGCTACCAGCTCTGATACCACTTGAACGGTTTTAGACCCCTTAAACACACAGATTGCGTAGCCTAGATTAATTAGCCAAGTTGTTACTTAGTCAAATTAAGCAATTCTAGGTTAAAACAATCCAAACAATCATATCAAGATATAATGCAGCGGAAAATAAATAACACAAGATATGATCACCCAGGAAACCACACGGTAAAAACCTGGGGAGGATTTGACCCACCGATCCTCAAGGCTAACCTGAATTCACTATGAAAGAATTGAAGTTCGTACAAAAGGACTACAAGCTCCCCGCTCGACTTCCTAATGCTACCCACCAGTAGAACTTCCTGACACAACCACGCGCAGGCTCCGAATCCACGGACTACTTCTTTCTTGAATTCTTCAATCAGCTACAAGCTCCCCGCTTGCTTTTCTTTTAAGTTCCAATGGTTGCAACAATAATGATCTTCAAGATGTTGAAATAATCTCCACCATGAAAGCCCTAAGTTTTGTGTAAAGGAAAGCTCCTCAAAGATCTCACACGAGATTCACACAAAACAGCAATGTATGAGCAACAATACAATTATGGACAACCTCCAAAAACGTGGCTAGGGTTTTATTTATATACCTAGGGTAAAAACATAAAACCCTAAACGTTTAATGAAGTAGGGCTGAGTTGGAAATTCTGCAGAAAATTCAACCTGTGCGTTTTTCGATCGATCGAGTCTATTCTTCGATCGATCGAGCCAGGCCGAGAGTCCCAAATACTTCTGCAGCCACTCGATTCCAACTTTACAATATTAAACCAACTTTGAGCAAGTCTAAAGAAGACACCATACAATGTTTTGATCATGGTTTGCCAACATTACAAATTAGAGTTCTAAATACATAAAATCCTAAGACCTTAGAACCTAACAGAGTCCAACTAAAGACCATAGAGAATAAGGAATTCTACCTAATAAATTATTGCTCCCCAAGTTTAAATGGATCAAAGATTGCCAGTACTTCCAACAGTTAGAAAGTTCTCCAAGTAAGAAATTGTTTGATACATCTAGAACCTGCAATTTATTTATTTTTTATTCATCTTTTGGCACAAGAAAGTGGTAATAAGTCCAAAAAATGAATTGTTAGCTAGATTGAGCACTTCAACATTTGCAGACAATCTTGGCAACCACCCCTTAAAGTGATTAGATCTTAGGTTCAAAATTGTAGAATTCAACAAAATGTCTAGTACAATAAGTCAAGATTATGCACCATACCAATAGGAACCAGCTCTGACTTACCCAAATTTATCTTTAGACCTGAAACCGCCTCAAACCAAATGAGAATCATATGGAGAAACAAAACCTGATCCAAATCAGTATCACAAAAAATTAAAGTGTCGTCCGTAAAGAGCAGATGTGACACCTCTAAAGATCTTCCCTCTAAACAACCTACACCAAAGCCTGACATGTGACCATCATGGATAGCCTCATCCAACATTCTCCTAAGGGCTTCCATCACCAAGACAAAAAATAAAGGGGACAATGGGTCACCTTGTCTCAACCCCTTGGATCTCTCAAAAAATCCATAAGGAGTGCCATTTATCAAAATAGAGAAGCGAATTCTAGATATACAAAAGAAAATCCACCACCTCCATTTAGCAGATTACCCACTCCATTCTAGTAACTACATAAGAAAACCCTAGTTGACATGATCAAAAGCCTTCTCAACATCTAATTTGCAAAGTATCCCGGCAAACCAGTTTTCACTCTACTGTTGAGGCATTCGTTAGCAATAAGCATAGGGTCAAGAATCTACCTTTTCCTCACAAGAGCATTTTGAGAAGAAGAAATTATATCTTCCATAACCGTGCGAAGTCTGGTGGCTAAGACCTTAGCAATGATTTTATAAACCCCCCAACAAGACTAATGGGGCAAAAATCCTTGACTTCAATTGCTGGATTTTTTTTAGGGATAAGAGTGATGAATGTTGCATTCAAGCTTTTCTCAAACTGACCTTTAGCAAAAAAATGGTGAAATACAACCATAAGATCAGTTTTAAGAATACCCCAACATGTTTGGAAGAAGGCCATTGGAAGCCTATCTGGTCCAGGTGCTTTGTCACCATTAAAATTCTGTATGACATCAAAAATTGCTGCCTCCTCAAAGGGTCTATCTATAGAGGTGTCACATCTATAGTGACATTTTAAAGCACTATAGCGACGTTTTCCTGCAATTTTTTTTTGTAAGTGTGATTACCCCATACCAGGTTCGGGGAGCCCTATAGTGGCATTTTAAAGCCCTATAGTGACGTTTTAAAGCCCTATAGCAATGTTTTCCTGCAATTTTTTTTTTATAAGTGTGATCACCCCATACCAAGTTTAGGGAGCCCTATAGTGGCATTTTTAAGCCCTATAGTGGCATTTTAAAGCCCTATAGCAGCGTTTTCCTGCAAAATTATGGAACTCGAGTCTTTAAAACTCGAGTTCCACATGGATTTTTTTCCACATCAGGCTCATCTACTTACAAATCGAGACTTAAAAACTCGAGTTTTATCTTGGAACTCGAGTTTTAGACACTCAAGATGCTAGTTTTCAGCATTGTTTTGAAACGTGACAACTAACTAAATTTTCTGATATTTATTATTATTTGGAAAGGGTGTTCCTGCTCCGAGTATAAATTCATAAAGAATTGAGTAATACAATCAACAATCACACCTTGATCAGAAGACAAGATTCCATCAACCACAAGGCTCTTAATACCGTTATTTCTTCTATTGGAATTAGTCATTCTATGAAAAAATTTGGTACTTACGTCCCCCTCATCTTTTGCAGATATTTACTCATCTTTTGCAGTAAAACTTTCGTAGATGCTCTTCAAAGGGCAGGAGCTCAAGCAAAGCTAGTTCTTTTTGAGGGAAAAACACATATAGATTTGTTTCTTCAAGTAAGTGATGCCTTGAATATCTTCTTGTATATTGATTGATAATTTGATATTATTACATACATTTACTTCTATTAATAACCACTGTTCGTATTTAGGCATATTTTGCCTGATCTATCAAATGCTATATACTCACTAATGTTACCAAGTGGACATATCCACCATAACAACTCGTAGAGGAAGTTGTTTATAGACATTTATAATTCATGAATACAGCAAGGGGGCCTTGTGCTTCAAAGCAACCCTCAACATTTTGGTCATTTGATGCAGGATCCTTTAAGAGGGGGTATAGACGAACTGTTTGACCATTTAGTTTCTGTGATACATGCCGGTGATAAGGAAGCTCTTGACAAGGATGCTATGGCCCCTCCAAGAAGACGCCATGTTCCTGAGTTTTTGTTAAAGTTGGCTCGCAAGATTAGCCCCTTCTAGCTCTTATAGTTCTCAAAGTTATCACTATTCTTGTTCACTTACCTTCGTTAGATAGATGATTGTGTATTAATTTTAGCAACTCTCAATTTGTATTCTTTTATAGGAATTCTCACAGTTCCTTTTGGAACGGTTTTAGACCCCTTAAACCAACCAGATTGATTAGCCTAGTTAATTAGCCAAGTTATTACTTAGTCAAATTATGCAATTCTATGTTAAAACAATCAAACAATCATATCAATAATATAAAGCAGTGGAATAATAAAGAACACAATGATATAATCACCCAAGAAACCACACGGTAAAAACCTGAGAAGGATTTGACCCACCGATCCTCAAGGCAAACCTGAATCCACTATGCAAAAGAATCGAAGTTCATACAAAAGGACTTACAAGCTCCCCGCTCGACTTCATAATGCTACCCACCAGTAGACCTTACTGACACGACCACGTGCAGGCTCCGAATCCACTGACTCCTTCTTTCTTGGATTCTCCAATCAGCTACAAGCACCCACGCTTGTTATTCTTTAAGCTCCAATGGCAGCAACCAAGTTGATCACCAAGATGTAGATAATATCTCTACCTTGAAAACCCTAAGTTTTGTGTAATGGAAAGCTCCTCCAGATCTCACAAGAGATTTACACAAAATAGAAAAGTATGAGCAACAATACAACAGGAGCATCTCTAAAAATGTGGCTAGGGTTTTGCCTTATATACCTAAGGCAAAAACATAAAACCCTAAACGTTTAATGAGTTAGGGCTGAGTTGGAAATTCTGCAGAAAACGCATCTGACCCTAGATTCGATCGATCGAGTCAGGCTGAAATGCTCCGATACATCTGTAGCCACTCAATTCTAACTTTACAATAATTAATCAACTTTAAGCAAGCCTAAACAAGACTAAACATATTGTTTTGATCATGGTTTGCCAATATTACACATTAGAGTTCTAAATACATAAAATCCTAAATCTTTAGAACCTAACAAATTCCCCCTTTGGCAATCCGTGACAAAACACAAATTAAAATCTCAAAGTTTACAAGTAAAAAGCCCTTCATAAAAAAATGCTCATAAACTCAAATTCAATCCTAACTATTATCCATCAGTTGCAAGTATAGATAGCAGCTCAATTGAATCAACCTGTATATTCCTGAAACACTTAACAAACGCATAAACGTATGTGTGACAGAAAAGAGTAAAACAACAGGTATAACATTCTTGTAAGATTCACACAACACAAAAGAAAGACATATATCAATGGACAACTCATAAATATAAATCAATAAGAAGTGAATCACAAAGCAACAAGAATCAAATATATATCATGTATATCAAAACAATGTTACTCCCCCTAACATGAATATTCCCAAAAAAATGATATACAAAGTGAAGCAACTAGATACAATCTAACAACTCCACAAGCTCCTAAAAAAAAAAAACAAAAAAAAATACTCCCCCTAACAACAAAAACCCCTCTACAAGCAAAACTTTACTCCCCCTTTTTTGTGACGGAATGCCAAAGGGCAATCATAAGTCATCATCAAAAGGAGGTGGTGAGGGAGAATGAAGATGCGTCAAGTCGGCTCGCAGAACACGAATCTCATCAAGCAAGTCCACCAAAATCTGACCATGAGCTGCCTGAACGATCATGACAGTCTCCAAGGTACGACGTACATCAAAGTCGACCAAAGGAGGTGGAGGAACAGCAACAGTAGCAGTAGCATCACCAACAGGATCAGGTACATCCTCACCAGCAGGACCTGTAGAAGAAGATGGAGGAGGTGCGCGACTAGAAGACTCAGACCTAGGGTGTTTAGAGCCAGCTTTAAGATGAGCAGCCTTTTGTCTAAGAAAAGACGCACCTATGGGAGCAATCACATGAACAGGCTCAGAGGAAGGGAAACCACTAAGATCAAGATAAAGCAAAATCCTATGAATGAAAATAGGATGAACAAGGGCATGAGAAGAAGATAAGCTCCTATAAACATCGTTCAAAGAATGAAGAAACAGATGAGGAAAACTTATAAGAGCATTAGTAACAAGAGCATACAAAAATACACACCTCTCGAGAGGAATGGTGTGAACATGGGATATGGGCCAAAGAGAATGACAAGTTATCCTAAAGAAGAGATAGTGCAACCCAGAAAGCTAAGCAGAGGTGATCCTAAGATCAAAACCCTACTGGATAGATGTCCCAGTGATGTAAGACAAGACATTACTCAACTCGAGAGACTCATCATAAGGATAGACAGGATTCTGGACCAAAGGTACCCCAAGAGCATCAGCCACTACTTGAGGAGTAATGGTGTACTCTTCGCCTCGTATCTAACTCTTTACCAAAGTATGGAATCATAGATGCGGATAGAGATGTTCGAAAAGAACTCTCTAATCAAGGAAGAATGTGGAGGAGGATCAGAAATATCCACCAAGGGTAACCAGCCCCGATGCTCAAAGTTTGCCCTAATGGCAGAATCAAGTTCATCTAGTAGAACAGAACGCTCAGCCCAAATCTTTCTCCTAAGGTTTAGCTTCTCAAAAATCTCTTGGTTTTTCTCACTCAGAAACTTCTCACGGTTAAAAGGAGGGAGTGAAGAAGGTGAGGAAACAGTCCTACAAGCCCTAGTCTTCCTAGGCATAGTGCTAAGGAAAGGACAAAGACACAAGGAGAAAACCAAAAGAACAAAAAAAAAAAAAAAACAAAACCAAGGGCAGACTGCAAGTTGGTACAAAAAAATATAGAACAAAAATCTATATAATGCATGAACAATAATAATGTTGTGATGCATGAACTAATGCAGTAAACAAAGTTCAAATTGAGTTCTGAAAGCTCGAAAACGTGTTGAAAAACAGAAGAGCTGTTTAGACCCCCGATTAAAATTACGGCTCGATAGATTTTACACAACTTTAATATAAAGTGCGAAATAGTGTAAAAGCGAGCGGATGAACAATATAGCTACTCTAATCCATAAACTAAACAACACAGTAGTGTAATGGAATATAAAAGAGTAGGGAAGAGAGATGCAAACACAGAAAACACCAAGACGTGTTTTCGAAGAGGAAACCGAAGAACTCGGCGAAAAACCTCTCTGCCGCCCTCAAAGCGGAAATCGATCTACTAGACAATCAGTTGGGATACATGAGTAAGCAAGAGACTCTCCAAGCCTAATCTACCTGATGTACCTAAGCCCTCCAAGCTCCTACTCCAACAAGGCTTCTTGGAACCGTGTCTTGTCTTAATTATCCGGATCCCGCAACAAGCTCCATGTTGCATCTGCCATTCCAGGCTTCTTCCAATGCTTCCCAGCAGCACCAAAACGTCACACAACACTCTCAAAAGGCGTGGTAAGTGTTTGGACTATCAACCTCTCAATGGTGTGGAAATGGAGAGGGAAGGGTTGAGGAGGTACCACAAGCAAGTGTATAGAGAAAGGTGGGGATGACAATCTCTAATTACAAATGTGTTTGGCTAGGGTTTTCTCTCTGAAGCATACCTCAACATTTGTGGGTAATGGGGGTTTATATAGGATAGGTGCAAAATGTGTGAGTCAGTCAATACAGGCTGGCAGAACAGCATGTCTCGCGGGTGTCTCGCGGGAAGGCCTTACCCGCGAGATACTCGCGAGAGATAGCTGTCTCCATCTATCATGAATCTTCGCATTCCAGCATGTGCAGGGCACATGCTTCACTTCGCGGGAAGCTTAGTCGCGAGATACCCGCGAGATTCCATCAGCTTCCAAATTGCTTGAGTCTTTACACACTCTCTATCACACACCCCTTACAACAATTCCCACAACAAATATAGGGTATAAACAATTGATAGTAATTACAATCAAATTTGGCACGGAATAAAAGCCAACAAAACACATAGTTGTAAATCACAACTTTACAAGTTCAATTACACAAAATTGGCTTGAGCATAGAGTTTCTAACAAAACCCAAAAAATTTGAAAAACCACTTGATAAATTTTAAACAAATTGATGAATTGATCATCACACAAGAGTGAAAACAGATGATAATAACCAATGTCATCAAAACAACAAGCCAATTTCATCAATTAAGCCCAATTGAACAAAAAACCCAAATTCGGATCAATACAAGCCCTAGAAATTTTAATTTTTCACAAAACCCAAAATTGATCAAATTAAACCACCAAGAACAAGTTTATATCATGTCCCAACAAAAACCCATTGATCAATTTAACAAAATAGGGCGTGAATCAACAAAAATCCCAATTATGAAAGGTCCAAAAATTTGAGAGAATAATGCATGAAAAATGCATGAAAATTGAAAATAAACTCAAAAGGAAGGGCAAAACAGTCTTACCGGCTTGAGGAAGGAGAAATCTTGCAAAAATTTCGGAGGAAAACGACAAAAATTTGGACTGTGGAGCCTTGCCTAGTCGGAGAGAGAAGAAAAGTTTGAAAAACCTTTTTGAAAAAGTGTTTGAATTAGTCAAGAATTGTGTTTTAAAAAACCTGATTCACGACTTTCGATTGATTGAAAATTACATTCAATCGATCGAATCAATCCGACATTTTTTAACAAATTGAAACACTTTTTCGATCGATCGAAAAACAGAATGGATTGATCGAACCAAGCAGAGGCTCACAAAATTTTGAGAAAAATCACAGTTTTGAAAATCACAAACCATATTTTGAAAACAACTCCTCAAAGCATTAATCTTATTGAAACAAAATGCATGAGTATGAGATGGAATGCTTTTTCAAAAACCCAAGTTTTAATCCCATTTTCTCCAAAGAAAATTTCAGCCATTCTTCTTTAAATTCTCAAGCAAAAAAAAATGTTTTGCATAATTCTCAAGTTATTTTCAAATTTGGTTGGTCAAACCAAAAACACACACAATAAGATGTACAAAGTTTAACAAAGAGTAACTTGTGTAGTGTGTGTAACTAGCAAAAACTTGAGATACATGTGAGGTGATATGTGAATAGCAATCAATCACAAAGTCTACAAAATCCATCACATAGAATTCAAAAGAGACTATCACCTAAAGAGTTACATCATATAACTCCCACATCTCCTAGAACATAAGCTTGCAATCATGTAAGTTTCTTGAATTTTGCCCTATTATTAGGTGAAATTTGGCATCAAGCCTAATAATACACACCAATTTTAATTATGTGAATTGGCATCAAGCCTAATAGTACACACCAATTTTAATTATGTGAATTGGCATCAAGCCTAATAGTGCACACCAATTTTAAGCATTAAGTAATTAGTAGAGGCTACATTTTATGTTCTTTTTGTGCATGTGCTACACTTTCTCGAGCACAAAATCTTATGATATGCACTAAGGTGTTCATAATTGGCTAGTGAACAGTGGTGAGATGGTTACTTATGCCTTTCTCAAAAGAATCAAGTCCGACAGTCAAATAACATGTGACTTCAAGATTAAGACAAAGTGATAAACACAATAAACATCTTTCCCACACAACATGTATTACAAAGTTTCAACTAGTAAAGTGCAATAAATAGGCTCATCAAAGCTAAACAAGGTACATAAGACATGTTATGTGTAAATAAATTGACTAACCTGGTTTTCAAAGACCAAGAAAAATAATGCCAAACACAATTTGCTTCTTTTTTTTTTTTTAATTTTAAAAGAGAAAACAAATAAATCCTAGAATGAAATGCATGAATGTAATGCAATGCAAATCCTAGAAATAAAAACAAAAGAAACACAAAAACCAAAGAACAATGGTCACAAAGGAATGAGCAATGAAGCACAAGGACCATGTCAGAAAGACTCAATTAGGTCAAGTCTTTTGCATCCAAAACCTTTTAGATGCACCACGAGCATTTGGAGTTCCTACACACATTCGAGTGATTTCCAACTCTAGGATTGGAATAAAGGTTCAACGCCTTTACCAATTCACCAATAAGTGTCATAGGATCTTGTGCTTGAGGCACAGACACTTTTGGTTTGTTTGCTCTCTTAGCAGCTTGAAGCTTATAACAGTTAGGATGAATGTGTCTAGACATTCCACAATAATGACAAACCCAAGAAGGTTTACCATGCATCTTGTCCTTGGGAAGGGTAGTCTCCTTAGCTTTAGACTCTCCCAGATCAACCCTAATCTTCCTAGGAGGTGAAACTTCTATAGGTTTGACAACCTCACTCACAGGTGGTTTGACTATTTCACTCACAACCTCACTCACAGAAGGTTCAGAAGAAGATGAAGGAAAAAAGTTTGTGGAATTAGGAGCAGACACAGAGATGCTTTCAACATAACCTAACCCAGATTTATCAGAAGGATACTTTTGAACATTCAGCATGTGATCAAGTTTAGAACTAGCAGATCTAGCAATCGATAAATCATGTTCCAAAGTTTTAACTTTATCAAGCAAAAGCATGTTCTCAGACTTCACATGGTTCAAAAGATCATTAGCATCAAAAAATTTAACAAGCAAATTCTTCTTTTCAAGCTCAAGAGAATCAATTTTCTTCAGGCCAAGTTCAACATTCATAGCATCCTTTGCAGTAACTTTGCAAAGTTTATTATAGGCCTCTTAAAGATCTGCATTCTCAGAGAGTTCCCCATCAGAAGGGTTCTCCTCAACAGACACGCTTTCATTCACTATAGCTGTAGCAGTGAAAGCAATAAAGTTTCCATCCTCATCACATTCAGACTCATCATCAGAAACCTCATTATCACTAAGGGTTACAGCTATAGCTTTACCCTTATTTCTCAAGAATGTAGGACATTCAGATTTAACATGACCATACCCTTGACAACCAAAACACTGAGCACCCAAAGAATTGTTTGAAGATTGACCAACTTTTTCTCTAGGTTTTTCAAAGTTATTAACCTTAGTGGGATTATTCTTCCTAAAGTTTCTAGGTTCAGTAGTGTTTGTACCTCTTGCCCTTCTGTTAGTATTTCTCAAAAAATTTCTAAAATTTTTGGCAAGGTAAGCTATCTCTGTAGCAGAGAGCCCATCATCAAATTCACCAACCTCAACATCATCAACAGACTTAAGAGCCATTGATTTGGATTTGTTTGTTTTAGGTAGGTCAGACTCATAGGCCTAAAGAGATCCTACAAGCTCATCAACAGGGATGGAGTCCACATCCTTGCTTTCAGTAATGGCAATCACTTTGGGTCTAAAGTCTTCAGTTAAAGATCTAAGAATCTTCCTAACAATATTAGGTTGATCATAGATTTCACCTAAATTAAAAGCAGAATTAACAATGTCATTCAGTTTGGCATAAAATTCATCAAATGATTCATTATCAGACATCCTAATGCTCTCAAACCTAGAAGTTAGTTGCTGCAGTTTGTTTATCTTAACTGCCTTTGTGCCTTCATGCACAGTTTGGAGGATTTTCCAAGCAATATGAGTAACCTCAACATTAGAGATTCTCTTAAATTCCTCCATGGAAACAGCATTAAAGATGGCATTCATAGCTTTGCTATTGAACCCAGCTGCTTCTTTTTTAGAAGTTTGCTACTCACTCACAAGAGTAGTGGGCTTCTCCCATCCGTATTCAACGGAATTCCAAACTCTCTCATCAATGGATTTCAGGAATGCTTTTATCCTTACTTTCCAATAAGCATAGTTATTCCCATCAAAGTGAGGAGGAACAACTAGAGAATGTCCATGCTTCATGACAACAGAGGTCAAGGATCAGCCCAGAGATCAAAAAATCTCAAACAAAAGAGTTATCCACTCTGATACCACTTGAACGGTTTTAGACCCCTTAAACCAACTAGATTGATTAGCCTAATTAATTAGCCAAACTGTTACTTAGTCAAATTATGCAATTCTAGGTTAAAACAATCAAACAATCATATCAATAATATAAAGCAGCGGAATAATAAAGAACACAATGATATGATCACCTAGGAAACCATACGGTAAAAACCTAGGAAGGATTTGACCCACCGATCCTCAAGGCAAACCTGAATCCATTATGCGAAAGAATCGAAGTTCATACAAAATGACTTACAAGCTCCCCGCTCGACTTCCTAATGCTACCCACCAGTAGAACTTACTGACACGACCACGTGCAAGCTTCGAATCCACGAACTCCTTCTTTCTTGGATTCTCCAGTCAGCTACAAGCACCCACGCTTGTTATTCTTTAAGCTCTAATGGCAGCAACTGAGTTGATCATCAAGATGTAGATAATATCTCTACTTTGAAAACCCTAAGCTTTGTGTAAAGGAAAGCTCCTCTAGATCTCACAAGAGATTTACACAAAACAGAAAAGTATGAGCAATAATACAACAGCAGCAACTCTAAAAACGTGGCTAGGGTTTTGCCTTATACACCTAGGGCAAAAACATAAAACCCTAAACGTTTAATGAGTTAGGGCTGAGTTGGAAATTCTGCAAAAAACGCATCTGACCCGAGATTCGATCGATCGAGTCTATCCTTCGATTGATTGAGTCAGGCTGAAATGCTCCAATACATCTGCAGCCACTCGATTCCAACTTTACAATAATTAATCAACTTTGAACAAGCCTAAACATGACTAAACATATTGTTTTGATCATGGTTTGCCAATATTACACATTAGAGTTCTAAATACATAAAATCCTAAATTTTTAGAACTTAACAACTTTTCTTTTGGTGTCTTAAGTTAATGGGTTATTATTACAATAGGAAAATTTGTTACGTACTTTTGAATGCATTTTTACTAAGTCTAGACTTGGTTCCACCATTTGAGTTCCCCGTGGGCCCAAAATATCTCAATTATTAAAGTGCATTATGCCATCGGGCGAATTAAAGCCATTTTTTTTATTATTTGAACTGAAGTAGACACATGTTTTTGCATTGACAGACAAAAAAATTGAACAAATTCTAAATTGAGGGTTTTCCCCCCGTGATTCTTATTCCCACCGTGGAGGTTCTGACATGCTTCATAATGGAATTTGATTCCTCATTAACTGAAGATTAATGCCCGTGTGTGATTTGAGGATAAGAAGATAGTATTCTTTGATGGTGATTAGGCGCAGGCACATTTTTATTTCAAGCAATGTCCGCGAAATATCTTTGTGGAAACTGGAAAGCCCACTGAACCGTTACCTTGCATTGAAATTTCTTCTGTCTATATCAATGTGAGGTTTGAGTGTCTTATTATTTTCTGGTAGAAGTAGAACAATAAAATCTAAAATTTTAAAGTTGTTGAATTAGTCTCATTCATCGCCTTGGCTTGATTTTGAGTCAGCCACCCGAACTTAAGTCTGCTTGAATTCGACTGGGGGGAGATTTTATTAGTCATTTATAGTTTTGTTTTGTTTTGTTTTGTTTTTTTTAGACGAATATGGTGGTTACAAAGGGGAGGGAGAATTGGTATCCTAAACATTTTTGTTGAAAATTTTATGAAGTGCTAGTTTAGCTTCAAAATCCTCGGCATAATTAGTAGTTATTGTTAAAAATACCAAGAAGTGCTGGTTTAGCTACAAAATTTTGGGCATAATAAGTGGTTATTGTTAAGTAGACAGAAAAGGGGGTTTTGAAAAGTTTTTGAACTTAGTGAAGACTCGGGGTCAACTACAAATAGACCAATCCGCATGTTAGTTTTCTCCGTGTATCCGAGATAGACTTTTCAAAGTGCAATAAGATAAAAGTGACAAGCATAAACCATTTAATTATTAAGATTTTAGATAGTACCCAATGAATAAATAAACCATTAGCTGTTGCTTGCTAGCTTAATGAGGTTCGCAATTAGCAGAGTTATGAGGATGTGGGTGTTTATTTTGTTAAAAATATTATTGTGCACTAAAACTGAAATTATTTTTTTATTAAAAAAATCAACAAAATGAGGTCTTCATTAAAGCACTGCTGGAAATTGAGATGGGGTTTTACACCAAGACCGGTTTGAATGTATTCTCTTAGGGAAACTTTATCCTAATCAAATTTTTAGCTAACTTTATTTTTAAGAGTCTTTCTTTCAATTATATCTTAATTGTCAAAAGTTTGTAGTTCAACTGTCACTTAATGATATTTCTAATGGAGATGTCTTGAGTTCATATCACCTTCCTTCATTTTTGTCTTGTTCCAGTGAGTTTAAGGGGCCATTTTGCACACTTTACATGGATGTATGGCCTATAAATAAGATAAGGGTAGAGAAGCTTAGAGCCACCAAGTCTCAAAATGAAGGCCATTCTCATTGTCTGCCTTCTCTTCGCTTCCATATTTTTCATTCCTTCTTCAAATGCAGCTGAAGGTTACCTCGCGAGAGCACTATTTTGAATTTTCTAGAAGCTAGATAGTTCATAGTTGTATTTTATTTTATTTTATTGCGTACTTATTAAAATAAACTTTTGATTAGGTTTATTGAGTAAGCTTTTACGTAGTACCACCCCCGCACTTAGACACGTATGAAAAATATTTTGAATATAAGCAGGCTAATGTCAAATTGTTGGGAAAGACTGGAATTTAATGGAAAAGAAGAAGGATAAATTTCTGGTTATGCTTCGAGGGATAACCGGGACCTCCTTAACAAGCAAAAGCTTGATTGTTTTACTGGAATATTCAGATTACTTCGTATTAATAAACGTAGACTATAAATAGCCTTCAACTAAGCATACAATGCATTCCTAGTGATAAGGATAAAATAACATCAAGTCCTATCATATTTCCAACTCCTATCTCTGTTGGACACACCCAAAATAGAGTCATTATTTGAAAAGCAACCCTATAAACATAAATAAGATAACCATTAATAACTCCTAAACAAATCCTAAACAATCAGATAACTTCAATAAGCTAGAACCAATCTTGTGCAGCAGATAACACTCATCCAAAGCAGCCAAGAGATAGTAACAACTGTGCTGCATAATCTGATCTGAACTGCTGTTCAAATCCACTTCAACAAGCTGGTTCGTAACACTCCCTTCCCCTTAAAATCATCCCTTGTCCTCAAGGGACCATTCTTCAAGCTCATCCGGCCAACCCACCTCAATAAAAAATAGCTTCTTACATTGATGACCTGGTGCAAATTTCTCATCACAATTAAAGCACAAGCCCTTGTCTCGCCTCTCTTTGAGTTCAGTAGGTGTAAGTTTCTTGATAGTCTTAGTAGTAGGACTCACTTTGCTAAGAGATGGAGGCAATGGCTCTTCATTTTCTTCAGATGGAAGTTGATGCTGAAACTGGGACTTGGCTTCATAGAGGTGAGCTAAGCCCACTGCAGCATATAAGGAAGCTGGCTTGAGGGCTTGAACATCAATTCGTAGATGTTCTTTAAGGCCATTGATGAAGCAACCCACTTGTTGTGCCGGTGGTAATTTTCCTACTCTGCTAAGCAATCTTTCAAATTAGCTTTGATACTCTCTCACAGATCCCATTTGCTTAAGCTTCGTTAGATCACCAAAGAAGTCATCAAACTCTGTTGGGCCATAACGTGTGTACAAGCCTTCTTTGAGGAGAGGCCAAGTGATCACTCTCTCTTCTTCCTTTAGTATTTGATACCATAATTGTGCTTCCCCCTCCAAATGGTAGGCAGCCAATGAAATTTTTTCTTCCTCAACAATATTTTGGAATTCAAAAAATTGCTCTGCACGACAGATCCAACTAGTTGGATCTTCATTTCCGTTAAAGCGTGGGAAATCTAGTTTTGTCACCCTTGGAATGACAGCACTGTGAGCTGGATGGTCCAGAGATGAACCTACCTGAAGACCTTTCCCCCTCACCACGCTTGTGAGAATTCTCACTGCTATGATTACTCGAAAGGTTACCAAAACGAGTATGCATCGCAGCAAGCATTCCCTGTATCTCCTTCATCATCTTCTGTTGTTCCGAAATCATGGAAGTCAGGTTGTTAACCTCACCTTCCAATTTGTCCACACGATCCTCAGCCATAACCTGCTCTAATACCAATTTGATACGACCCCCGCCTTGGCCGCGTATGGCACCTCCTTTCCCGTGTGGGGCTATTGTTGGATTGGGGAAATTCTGGAATTTAACGGAAAAGAAGAAGGATAAATTTCTGGTTATGCTTCGAGGGATAACCGGGACCTCCTTAACAAGCAAAAGCTTGATTGTTTTACTGGAATATTCAGATTACTTCTTATTAATAAATGTAGACTATAAATAGCCTTCAACTAAGCATACAATGCATTCCTAGTGATAAGGATAAAATAACATCAAGTCCTATCCTATTTCCAACTCCTATCTCTGTTGGACACACCCAAAACAGAGTCATTATTTGAAAAGCAACCCTATAAACATAAATAAGATAACCATCAATAACTCCTAAACAAATCCTAAACAATCAGATAACTTCAATAAGCTAGAACCAATCTTGTGCAGCAAATAACACTCATCCAAAGTGTTGGGAAATATAGACCCCAGTTGATAGAATTAACAAGTTTTAAACCTAAGTTGTTAATTAGATTAATTATGAATAAACCTTGTTAATAACAAACAAACATCAATATCATGTCAAAATCATGCAGCGACAAAAATAAATAAGACAAGATATGATGACCCAGGAAAACCAATGAAACCAACCAGTTTCACAGTAAAAAACCTGGGGGGAAACCTTCCCGAAAAGCAATTCACTCTAGTAAAGAGAAGTTTTAGATCTAGTACAAAACCTTTGTCCCTAGACTCTACAATCCCCATAGATGAACTCACAGCAGAAACCTTCTGCCGCTTCAGAACCTCTGAACTCTTCAATATATGAACGCCACCCTTTTTATTGCACAGATCCCAATATGTGACTAACTCTTTCGCACGAATCTCAAAACGTGACTCACTCACCAACTTAAGGAAGAAGAATGTTGGCTGCAAAGTTCTTCACTTCATCAACAATGAAAATAAAGAAGCACTTGGTTACAAAACCTTAAGGCACAAAGACGCAGTAGCTTCTTTTAGAGAGAATAAGGTATCGATCGCCTTTTGCATATGTTCTCCTTGTATTCTCTTATGTGACGGCCTTTAAAATAAGCCTTATATAAGTCTAGGGTTGTGAGAAAAGAAACCCTACTCAAATACATAAGCCTGGCCCAAAAATCAAAAAAGCTGAAATTCTGATTTCCCGTAACCTCGATCGATCGAGAGGTGTTGAGGAGGTGTCGAGGTTTAATGAATCTTGACAGATAGCAGCTATCGAGGAGTTGTCGAGGAGACAGAAACTTTCTCGATCGATCGACCAGCTATCGAGAAGCTATCGAGATTGCGATAAGCATCAGTTGAAGATCTCGATAGATAGCCAGGTGTCGAGGAGCTATCGAGAAGCTATCAAGCTATCTATCCGCAAGTGTCGAGATATCTGTCCAGCTTTATTGAACACCTTTTCTTCACTTGTTTCTTGGTCCAATCTTCATGGCTTTAATACTAGACTTGAACAACATGTTTCTTCAAGTATTAAACACAACTTAGATCTACCCAAATACAAGTAAAGTGCGTTTTGTTAAAGGATTAGCCAACTACATAAAATATGTCCTTAACAATCTCCCCCTTTGGTAATCCGTGACAAAACCACAACAAACAAATGAACATATGAGAGAAGTTATAAATCAGTCAACTCATACTCACTTGTTGAATACAATAAAATCTATCCTAACACGAACTCTTGAAAAACTTTGCAAGAAGAGAATTTATGGCAAGTAGACTTTGACAACCTGTATTTCTGAAACACTTTAAACAAAACTCATCAAGGCATCTTAGTGTTTAACAGAAATAATAGATTGCATACAAGTATAAGAAACATGTGTATGAAGAAAGAAAAGAAACAACACATGTAAGGTAGGTGAAAGAAACATACATCAGCATATAAAGAAGATAAACACAATGTATGTAAACATGGTCACAAGACCCAAGGAACAAAAGTAAGGAAGTAAGTACTCCCCCTAACAAGATGAAACATATCTCCCCCTTACAAAGGAATGTATTTCTCCCCCTAACTTATAGAATCTGAAACAGAAACCACAAAAGTCACAATTTCTCTCCCCCTTTTTGTCATGATTGACAAAGGGTACAAGAAGCTAGAAAGCTTAACCCGAGAAACATAAAGATGATCAAGGATGATCAAGGGGGTACAAAGAAATCCATATAAATGCATGAATGCAATGAAACAAGATGCTATAGATGACAAGATATTAGAAGGATGCAAAACATGTGAAAAAAAAAAATGTTAAGCACATAAATCCCAAAACATACACACACACACTAAACAAGTCTAACCAATTTTAGATTTCAAAAACAAGTCAAGATAATTTAGTGAGCATACATTAGCACATGTAAGCACTTGTGATGGCCAAATCACATTGTACCTGCACATGTATCAAGAGTAGCAAAGAATATTGCGTGTTGTGTGTGAAAAACATCGCAAGATCGCATATGTGTATACATGTTATGACGATCTGAGATATGAGAAAATAACTTTAACTCACACACAATCATAACTGTTTGATGGGGACTATCACTTTCGAGGTACATCCTATAACTCCCACATCTCCTAGAATACATGCTTGCAACCATATTTAAAGCATTTTTGATCATTTTGCTTTTTATTTTCTTTTATTTTAGCATATCATACATGGGCATATAAAAGAGAGAAAAGAAATACCCAAGATGTTAAGCATTTGACATCACACTTTTGCTATGCCGAAGCATACGAATATCTTTGACACTGCACTTTTGCTATGCCGAAGCATACAGGTGTCATATTATGATTGGCGGGTAACAGTGGTGAGATGGTTATTTATGTCTTTCTCTTAGGATTTTCTAGTCCTACCCGTCAAAAAGAGTGATATGAGTGTTGAATTTTAAGAGATAACCTAATCTTACTCATCACAAACAAGAGCCACAAAACTCACTTGCTTAGTTGTGCATAGAGATGCTCATCTAAGTTACAGGAGATACAAAGTTTAGAAAACTTTGTTTTATTGGCCATCCAAGGTTCACAAGTACCAAAGTACACAAAACACACACTATTTTTGTATTTTTCTGATTTTTCCTTTTTATTTTTATTTTAAAAACAAAACCAAATAAAAACTAAACAACCAAACAAAAACAGATAAACAACATGTATGCATGAAAGAAAGATGCATATGCATGAAAACATGATAGAAATATGCAGATGCATGAAAGCATGATTTCAAAAGCAGATAAGAAGTCAAGCAAAGAAAGTCTTACTTTATATAGAAAGAATCAAAGCAGATGACAAACAGAAAAGACAATTAAATCTTAGGCTCCTTTCTCACCCACACAGCACGAGTCTTTGGCCGTGAAGATGAAAAGGCACATGTCCTAGTATGTCTACTAAAGGACATAGAAGAATTAGAATTCTCTTGAAATTGAGTTAAAAAGCTCAAGACTTTTAATAACTCTCTGAACAAAGGTGTAGGTGCGTGAGAGGAAACCTGTGACCATTTGGACAATTGCTTATGAGGATACAACTTAAAGCAATTAGGACGAATGTGTCCAGCAACACCACAATGATGACAAACACAAGGCTTAACAAAGGATTTAGAATTAGCCAGATCAGTTTTGGATTTCATACCTCTATTACCTTTCTTAGACTGTGGCACAAAGATAGTCCTTGATCCAGAAGCTGTGGATGAGGAGGGGCTAGAGGAAACAGCATATCTTAAGCCAGTCTTATCAGAGGCTTCCTGAAGGGTCATCTTCTTAGGTACTTCATCATCAGAAGAATCCTCACTGTCACTAGCACTCTCCACAATCACCTTATCGGTTGTGGTAGCAAAGGCCATAACTTGACGACATTCATCCACAAACTCATCAGAAGAGTCATCCTCAGTATCACTCAAGGTAGCAACCAACCCTTTCTCTTTTGGCTTCTCGGTCTTTTTCTTCATGAGGTAGTTTGGACACTCTATCCTTATATGACCAAAACCTTTACACTCATGGCATTGAATAAGGGGTTTTTCATTCTTGCCCTTCCTAGAGGATTTAGGTTTCCTAGGAGGTCTGCCCTCATCCTTTTTCCTAAACTGAAGAAGCTTGATAATCTCATCAGTTATGAAGGTTAGATCCTCATCCTCATCTTCACTTTGATCTTCATCTTCAGAGTCCTCAGTCTCTTCCTCTATACCCTTAAGAGCCAAGTTTTTGCTCTTTCCACCTTTTTCCATTAAGCCTAATCCCATCTCATAGGTTTGAAGGTTCCCTACAAGCTCAGTCAAAGGAATTTGATCAATGTCCTTGACTTCTTCAATGGCAGTGATCTTGGCATGGAATCTTTCAGGTAAAAACCTAAGAATTTTTCTAACAATTTTGGATTCTGCAATACATTCTCCAAGGTTGAAGGCAAAATTCACAATATCCTTGAGTTTGGCATAGAACTCATCAAATGTCTCGTCCTCCTCCATCCTTATTTTTTCAAAACTACAAGTGAGTTGTTGAACCTTCACAGTCTTTACTGCCTTGGTACCTTCATAGGTGGTCTCAAGAATGATCCATACTTCCTTGGCAACTTCCGTGGATGATATTTTCTTGAATTCCTCATTGGTAATCCCACAGAACAAAGCATTCAAAACCCTACTGTTGAAATTTGCAGCTACAATTGTTGCATCATCCCAATCCACAGGTGCTTCCTTCGGCTTAATCCAGCCAACTTCAATAGCTTGCCATACCTGTTCACCTAGAGCCTGCAAGAACACTTTCATACGAACTTTCCAGTATGCATAGTTAGTGCCATCAAATAAAGGAGGTATAATTAAGGATTGTCCTCTATCCATGACAAACAGGGGTCAATGGATCAACACAACAAAGATTAAACCCTAATCAGAGTGTGCCTGCTCTAATACCACTTGTTGGGAAATATAGACCTCAATTGATAGAATTAACAAGTTTTAAACCCAAGTTGTTAATTAGATTAATTATGAATAAACCTTGTTAATAACAAACAAACATCAATATCATGTCAAAATCATACAGCGGAAAAAATAAATAAGACAAAATATGATGACCCAGGAAAACCAATGAAACCAACCAGTTTCACAGTAAAAAACCTAAGGGGAAACCTTCCCGAAAAGCAATTCACTATAGTAAAGAGAAGTTTCAGATCTAGTACAAAACCTTTGTCCCTAGACTCTACAATCCCCATAGATGAACTCACAGCAGAAACCTTCTGCCGCTTCAGAACCTCTGAACTCTTCAATATATGAACGCCACCCTTTTTGTTGCACAGATCCCAATATGTGACTAACTCTTTTGCACGAATCTCAAAATGTGACTCACTCACGAACTTAAGGAAGAAGAATGTTGGCTGCAAAGTTCTTCACTTCATCAACAATGAAGATCAAGAAGCACTTGGTTACAAAACCCTAAGGCGCAAAGACGCAGTAGCTTCTTTTAGAGAGAATAAGGTATCGGTCACCTTTTGCATATGTTCTCCTTATATTCTCTTATGTGACGACCTTTAAAATAAGCCTTATATAAGTCTAGGGTTGTGAGAAAAGAAACCCTACTCAAATACATAAGCCTGGCCCAAAAATCAAAAAGCTGAAATTCTGATTTCTCGTAACCTCGATCGATCGAGAGGTGTCGAGATTTAATGAATCTTGACATATAGCAGCTATCGAGGAGGTGTCGAGAAGGTGTCGAGGAGACAGAAACTTTCTCGATCGATCGACCAGCTATCGAGAAGCTATCAAGATTGCGATAAGCATCAGCTGAAGATCTCGACAGATAGCCAGGTGTCGAGGAGCTATCGAGAAGCTATCGAGCTATCTATCCGCAAGTGTCGAGATATCTGTCCAGCTTTATTGAACACCTTTTCTTCACTTGTTTCTTGATCCAATCTTCATGACTTTAATACTAGACTTGAACAACATGTTTCTTCAAGTATTAAACACAACTTAGATCTACCCAAATACATGTAAAGTGCGTTTTGTCAAAGGATTAGCCAACTATATAAAATATAGTTGTCCAAATCCACTTCAACAAGCTGGTTCGTAACACTTTTACGTAGTAGCATTTTCTCATTTATATATGTTGAAAAATATTTTGAATATAAACATGTTAATTTCAAATTGTTGTTAAAGACTGAGCAAATTTAAATGATTTTTAAGATACCGATATTGAAATTAAATGAGTTTTCTTGTTTTCTATGGCCTAAAAGATAAACATATATTCAATTCCAAAAGCTAGTATTTTTCTGATAAATTTTAAGTTTCTAAGCATGTACAAATTAGCAAATTACTTGTCAAGTAATTTCACTGTTTGAGATTTTCCATATATGGAACTTTTGCTCTAATTGCTCTCTTCCATGTATGTTTTCTCGTTAATTTCTTAACTTGGTTATATTCTGACAAATTTATCTCATATCTCAGAAAAGTGTGATCCATATTCTCGTAGATCATGTAGCTCGAAGCCGCCAGCTCATATTCTGATAACTTTATTTCATATCTCAGGTAAGTGTGGTAGGGGAATTCCTTATAGAAGATGTATCTCGTCGCCGCTGCTGCCACCTCAATCTCCACCCTTGAAGCCACCATCTCCACCTTTGAAGCCACCACCTCCGCCACCGCCAAGTCCACCCCATACGAAGCCGCCATCTGGATGTAGTCGTGCCCCATATAGACGTTGCGCACCTCCAACCCCTTAATAAATGAAGCACCACGGTTCAACAATAATCAAGCATTAGGTTGCTTATTATCGTGGAAGGCAGTATTAATTAAGAATAAAGTGGGTTTTAATTATGCGATAATATCATATATGGTTGGGGGGGTTTGTAATGTCTCTAAATTATACTCTTATGTATTATGCACTCCATACTAGTCTATTGTAAATGTATCCAAAATAAAAAGTTGACTAATGTTTGTCTGTTGGCTTATATGACGGACTTTTGTGCGAATTCTAATTATGCATCATCAACAAGAGTTCTGAAAAAGTTCAAGTTATATGATTTATTTTTTAGTCCACAGTTCTTCGAAGAAATACACATGGAAATGCTTTTGACATTATTCATGAGGATGAGTAAAATTGACTTTAAAACTCACTCAAGTGAAGATTTAAAATTTGGAGAAATACATATATTAATTATATTACAAACACACCTAACCTAACAACTGTGTCTTTTGTCTTTTTGATAAATGTGAATATTTCATTGAAGAAGCAAAAGAAATACATCTTTTTCCCAATCATATATGATAGCACTTGGAAAGGATGCACACTTAAAAAAATAGGAGAGATATATATATATATATATATTTAAATACAAAATATACCTACTTATCCAACAAAAACAAGTCAACAACCCACAAAAGAATTAGCCAAGACTAATGCATCATTCAATAATGGCTGAATCTTCTAACATGCCTCATCCAAATAACATGAATATTCGGACATTATCACATAGTCCATGAGATGCATAATATGTGATTTATGTGAAGATTCACAAAAGATATAAATCACAAGTTCTTTGTAAACTCAGAATTATAGTTCGTAGTCGGTGATGAAATTGGGCATTTCATCTGCGAAAACTATAACATATCAACTACGATGATTTGTCTTGATCATGGAAGTGGAGACTTCTAGTTGATGTGTTGATATGTTTTAAGAGTTAAGACATATTGAACTGGACCGCTGTGAGATTTATTATTCTCCTAAAGACTGTTAAATGAATAATAAATCTCACGACTTACATTTGCATGAACTCTTAATCCTGAGAGAATAATGGACCTGATCATAAGGTGTAGGTTACTTTGATATATCAGGAGTGAGATCTAAAGTAACGGTCAAAACCTCAGTATATTGGGCAGCCACATTTAGTGTTGATGGAACATATATTCTCAAGATGGAATTCATAGTCTCTTAACGGAGATATAAAATATTCCCCTTGAGATAAGTTTAATGGGTTTGTTATTCAGAGAGTTAGGCTAACCACTTTAGTAAGTAGTTACTAAAGAATATATTTATGAAATCAGTTTTCATAAATATATGATGAATAACTTAAAGGATTAAACCGGGTACTCAAAGATCAAGATGTAATAGTTTACAAAGTGGCAGTCTACATTAATGACTTTGTACTACTACGAATATTTTATGAAAGGGTTGCATGTATAATAAAGTCTTGGGATATAATTTATAGATAAGACCTAGAGTGCAACTATATTTATATAGTGGTATTAAATATAGTTAATGGTAACTTTGGACTTGTCAAGAGTTGACAGAAAAGCCCAAGGCCCATTGGAGCTAGTGTCTTATTGGTCCCTTTTGGTCCCACTCCAAGCCATACACTTAAGCCCAATTGGGAAGGCCCAGAAGGCCAGCCCAATTAGATAAATTGGTTAAATACAAAGGGAAAAACGTTCAGATTTTCATATGCAAGAAACATCATTGTGAAATGGTGTGCATGTGAGTTTTTGTCACTCACTAGTCATCCCTTTGTTACCAATTGAGAGACCACACATCTTAGGCGTCAGTGGAATTGGAGTGAAGATTAAAAGTAGTCTCAAGTGCTTCAATCTTTGTTTTGAGATTCACCGCTTCAAGGTACGATCTCTTGTTCTCAAATTCTGAAATTTACTTAGTACGTGTTATCAATATCGAATGAAGTAGATCCGTTTAAAACTTATTTTCCGCTGCATTTATCTTTATTTCCATCAGAAAGTATTTATCCTCCTAGGTTACACTACATTTGCAACACGCATGGCCCGCTATGGTTTTGTTCAAAGATTTTATGGAGCACGTCAATGGAAAATGTACCCCAATGGAAAAGATCCATCTAGAACAGGATGTATCCTTTGGAACCTAAGATATTGATATACATAGACTTATATTTACCATTTTATTTGTATGATCTTGCATTTTCAAAGCTTTTGCACACATATTCATTAAAATGTCTATTTTTTGCCTTTCTAATCCTTTCATGCATTCATCATTATGCATACAAACACAAATCTTGTAAACATAAATATCTCCTTATAATCATTATATGCAAAAACATCGTTGTTTCCACCTTCTTTCTATTTTTAAGCATGCCTTACAAACCAAACTATGCTTTAAAAACATAAAAGGGGAGGGTCGTACGCAATTGCCTAACAATTTATAATGGAAATTTTCATACATGGTGGAATACTAACTACATAGCTCATATGCAAGAATGAAGAGAAACAGAAAAGACTTTAGCAAGTCGAGCATGGCCCAAACGGTCTGCCATCGCCCTGCATAGCACCCCAAAGCTAGTGCGAAGAATCGAATCATTCGAGGAATGGTACAAAGCAACCCTATAGCATCAAAGCCCATATCTCTAGAAATCTTGCTAAGTTTGCCATATGAATGTCAAAGGCGAACCAGCTCCCTCTCCATACTGGACTTCAAGGTGCAACCTCACCTCTCTGTGTCAAGCAGAACATACAATGTGCTAATCTTAGCAGTAGCAGATCTCAATGCCTCCTTCTCAACTACCTCAGTTTGGAGATGGCAAAATGCCAACTAAGGCGCACTAGGCTCATCAATTGACCCATACTCAAGACTCAAAGTAGAGTAAATGTAGGACCTAGCCTATAATAGACTCATGGCTAAATCATCAGCCCTGCTACTTGCCTTGGCCTGACTAGCCACTTTCGTGGCCTTCTCCTTACCTCTCACCTAGCCCAAGATAGTGAATCTCTGAGTAAGATCAGCCAGCTCACTCTCCATGCTTAACTCGAGATCTCAATTGAGTGCACTCAGCCTCCGTTGCTGAAGCGTGGCAAGCTTAGCCTTGTATGTCCTCCCCATCTTATTGAAGTCCTCTATAGTAGCATCAAGGATTGCCTTGTAGCAATCCCTCTCCCTAATATCCTCTTTCAGGCACTCTCTCAGGTCCCTAAGAGTACTTTCAACTCTAACCTCAATCTCACGGACAATTCAGTAGCAAATGGGTTTGTTTGGGGATTTTTCGCACAAACTGAAACCGCACAAAACCGACACTTGGGGAGTTTATCTTTGTGTGTGTAAAGTTGAATTTATTCAATCATGTGCTGGCTTTATTCCATGCCAAATTTGCTTGTAATTTAGCAATTAGATACCTTGTATTTAGGTAGGGATTTATGTAAGGGTAGTATGTGAGAGAGTGTGAAGAAAACTCAAGATGTGTGCACTTAAGAAAAGCCTCGCGACTGGCAAATCGCCAAAGGTGGCACATGTGTGAAGCATGCAGGGAAGCTGAAGGGTCACGACAGCTGGAGCATTATAGGACAAAACTTACAGTCTGGCCAGGTAGTTAACTCACAACAGTTGAAAACTAACTTTTCACATTCCTCATACCCTTATACCCACGAAATGTAGAAAGCTTCTAGAGAGAATTTTGAGAGAAAAACCCTAGAGAAAAACAAGATTGACTCATCCATAATCTTCATCATTTGATTCTCCAAATTCCTCTATTCTGACCCTCTCCATTGACATACCCTTAAAAGGTACATTTGCCAAATCCTTATCTCATCATACCCATATCAGTGAAGAGGTGTTTTGGTGCTTGGGAAGCAGTTCAGAGACGACCAATTCATTTTGTTGATACAATGGGCTTATTGCGGAATCCGATAAGCTAGAGAAGACAAGGTTCGGCATAACCCTGTTGGAGCAAGAGGCTTGGAGGGCTTAGGTGCACTAGGTAGATTAGGCTTAGAGGGTGAACTTTTAATGTGTCTTGTTTGTCAATTTAAAATATCTTGAACCTCATTATTGAAGCCTAATTCACCTGGTTCAAGGGTCTGTCAGCCCTCGTCGTCAAGACATATAATGGGACAATGCCAAGGCCATTCCCAATCAATGATAGCAATCCATCTAGCATGGTATGAAGATCGCAATGATCAATTTCTACTTCAACCTTTTTCAAAGCACCGGTTGGTTTAGTCAATGGCCAAGTCAACCAAATTCTGCCACATGGCGAGTCTGAGATAATCCCGCTTGGGAAAGTCCATGTTCTTAATCAGGGTTGTCAATAAACCCATATTGTCCAGTGCGATTCTTATCTGCTTCATGTCGGTTGATCAGCTAAAAACCACGCAAAATCCACATCGGGGCAGTTTATTTTGCATGGTTTGGTTTATTTCTACGAATCAATACACTGAAGATCGATACTTTGAGTAAAATGATACATCCGTCCTGTCAGGAACCTTTCCTTTCATGTTAAGAACCGCATAAGACCTACACTGGGGTAGTTTTATTTTATGTGATCTCTCCCCTTTCCATATCCCTTAGTGGGTCGATCATTATCGAATTTCATTGATAAACCCATAGAAATACGGTGGTGGATATGGAATATAAGCCGGCACAAGAATACCATTTAATGCTGAAAATGTGATAGTGCCTGAGTAAGAACAGTGGTACCATAGGTTCATCAATGCCAAAGCACTACTGGAATCATACATCAAGAGCCTACCAAGAGGCAATATCGAGAAACATATATGTAAGGCCTACGAAGAAGTAAGGTCTACACATACATCAGAAGCCTACCGAGAGGCAATATCATGCATCAGGGCCCACTATGGGGCAATATAATACATAAACGTCTAAAGCCTACCAAGAGGTTATATAAAAATACAATCCAGGCCTACCAAGAGGTAATCCAATATATAAATGTTTGGCCCACCAAGGGACAACGTCTACAAAATACAAGAAAAATAAAACATACTTGCGTAGGGGCTACATCATGATGGTACAACAATACATGGCTGGCCTAAAGAGAGTCATCATCTCTAATGATATCACTCTCAAAGCGCTCGGCATTGCTGCCATCAGCATCATCACTCGTAGGGAGACCTGCATGTATAAACAACATCATCACTCTAGCCATAACTTTTAATTGGGGGTCTAAACATCTCTTGTATTTTACACATTTTTGAGCTTTCAAAAACCATAAAACTAACCTAAATAAACATATATAAGAATAGATAAAGAAAACAAATAAGATTAAAATTTGAAAAGAAAGACAGAAAAGAAAAAGGAACAAAAAGGAACAATTAGACTCAATACCTCAAATGAAAAGCATTATAAGCTAATTTTGACCGTTCCCCTCAATCAAATCCATCACAATTCAATAAAAGTGTGATTAGCAATGTTAAACTAAAAGGATTGGGGGCAAAAAGGTCTTAATCAAACAAAATTGACTTAAGGATGTTTTGTGAAAAACTCCCTTTTGATTCACTATTATCTAGTGAATCTTGTATTTTTCCCGTGGAATTTCACTGTGTTTGAAAATATACCATGTAAGGCTTTTTATAGTGGAAAACATGGGGTTTGGAATGGCTCCCAGACGATGTGGGATTCATTCCAAAGCTTAACCGTTATTGCAGAAAACTTGCCTTTTTTATGTCTCTGAAACCTTAGCTACGTATGCTGAAGTGTGCCTACGTATGCATGCTTTGGCCATGTACGCAGGCTACTACCCACGGACACGGACCGAGGGCCACTTAGGTCATTTTATTTCTAAAAATAGATTTTTGCTTCTTTAAAAGATTATATTTTCCATTTTAGCACTCCTCTAATCAATTTGATATCTGATTAGGCTCTAACTGGCCTTGGGCCTTAGAGTTTAGGTATCATTAGGTAATGGGGCCCAAGTTGTAAAGGGTACAAAATGCGGTGTCTACAGATGCCCCTCTTTTAATTCGTGAGCTTTGCTGATGGAATTAAAAGAGTAAGAGACAAAACATTTTGTTTCGACATACAGCTTAGGCCTAACCCTCGCACACAACACACATCACACATAAATAGGGAGGGGTACAACTACAAAGAGCTGTGTTGGATTTGTATGTCTGAAGTCCTACCTTTGTTGCTCGAGAAATAAGTAACGACAGGTTCATTATCCCAAAACCTATTTTGCCACTTGCAAGCAAATGGCAAGTGACTCACTATCCTAGAGTCACTTAAAAAGAAAAATAAAAACAAACAATGGCGGTCTTCGAGCTATACTAACAAACAACAAAAGGATATAGTTTCTGTGGTGTCCATCCGGGGCTCTTGCCTCAAACTTCTCTGGGTAACTTACTCCTTTTGTCTTCTTCACTTCTTTCTCTACCTTTTCTGGTGAGACTCTTACCTCGGGTTGGCCTTGGTCTCTTTCTCTATCACTATCTCTACCTTTTTTTTACTGTGCCTGCATGTTCAATTCCCAAAGGGTATGTGCACGAGTAGTTGTTGTTGTTGGATCCGCTAGAGGTTATGAAAACTTGCTAAGGAGTAGGTATGTATGGGGAGGAATCTTCTGCCTCTTTCATGACTTACTTGGGGATGAGAAACTCATTGAAGATTAGTGTAACTTTTGTAGATGTGTGATCCACTAGGGAAGAATCTTCTGCTTCCTTCATGGTATGCTGAGGACTTTGAGGAAGAATCTTCTACTTCCTCACCGAGGATTGTTTAAATATACTTAGGTCCATCGGGGAAGAATCTTATGCCTCCTCTATGGGGATGATGTTCTAGATATGCTTGATTCATTAGGAAAGAATCTTCTGCTTCCTTACTAGGGATAGTGTTCTTATGTGATCTAAAGGAAATGGTTTTGGGATGTACATGCTTCATTGGGGGGAAGAGTCTTCACCTTCCTTTATTGCTCACTGGGGGGTCCTTAGTGACTTTGTGCCTAATATGGGAAATCTTGAAAATTTTTTATTTTTTATTTTTTATTTTTTTAAGTACTATTTATGACTAAACTACACATAGTTTAATGGTGAGGCTTAAACTACATGTAATTTAGCCATCAGGTGTGTTCTTGCCTCTTCATTTTTCCTAACGGTTACTATTCGTTTCTTTTTCCTCTTCATTCACTTCATCTCCCTCATCTCTTCATGAATGTTCAATATGTGTATAAAACACCCTTGAACATTTAGACCACAAATTACAAAATATCAATTCAAGTTTATTATCAAACAATTAATGTGCGGAACATGAACATAAGCCAAACACAAAATTTATAAGCAATCTAAGCCAAATATAATCACATCCACAACATAAAATAAATGGCAAAGATAAAGGAAGAGAGAGATGCAAACACAAGAACAACACTCGATGTGTTATCGAAGAGGAAACTGAAGCCCTCGGCGTAAAACCTCACTGCCACCCTCCAAGCGGTCAATAATCCACTAGAAAATGTAATTGGGATACATGAATAGTAATAGATCCTCCAAGCCTAATCTACCTAGGTACCTAAGCCCTCCAAGCTTCTTGCTCCAACGAGGTTGCGCCGAACCTTTTTTCTTTTCTAGCTTACCGGATTCCGCTATAACCCATAGCATCAACCAATAACCATTAGTCCCTTCCAAACTACTTCCCTTAGCACCAAATGAACCTTCTCACAGACGTGGGTGTAATGAGAAAAGGATTTGGTCAAGAACCTCTCAAGGATGTATCAATGGAGAAGAAGAGGGTAGAGAAATTTGAAGAGTCTCTTAGTGAAGATTGGGAATGAGGCAATCTTGTTTTTCTCTAGGGTTTCTCTCACAAAATTCTCTCTGGAACCTCTCTACATTTTGTGGGTATAAGGGTCTATATATAGTGGTGTGTGTTTGGAATATGAAGAGTCAGTTTTTCCCAAATAGTGCTAGTTGGCGACTTGGCCTCCGACTGGTCCAAGTCGTGAGTTCAAGTCGCGAGATAACGGCCTGGCCAGCCTGTGACTTTTGTCCTGTAGTGCGATAGAAGGCGTGACCCTTCACCTCCCTGCATGCTTCAAACATGCACAACATTTGGCGGCTTGCAAGCAGCGAGTCAATCACGAGTCCTAGCCGTGAGTCCCTGCTTCTTTGCACACAGATCAACAATTCTTTACACTCTCTTCACACACTACCCTTACATGAATCCCACCTAAATACAGGGTTACTAAGTGCTAAATTACAAGCAAATTGGTATGGAATAAAGTCAACAAGATGGTTGAAAAATTTCAACCTTACAATCTCCCCCTTTGGCTATTCCATGACAAAACTCTATAACAAACTCTAGACTTAATGCATGAGTTGGGAACAGTTGAAAAACTCACTCACACCTAACTCTAGAATCTGTGAAGCTTTTGAACTATAAGAACAAGAACTCCTGAAACATAACAACACAATAAGTTCATTGTATACAGAAAACTTGTAATGCATATGGAGCAAGCACAATGCGATCAAACACAATGGAATAAAGTATTAAACCATGGCAAGACCAAAACAAGCAATCACTATAAACAAGTGATCACAATGCTCATTCACACTTGGAATGAACATCCAAACATTCAAGCTGACAAACACAAGGTAAATCACTTAAATGACCAACATTCAACCAATGCATAGTACACGAAGTATATGCATCTAGGAATAAAATCCTACAAGGGCACAAGAGTGACAGTACTTAGAAGAAAATGCATAACATTTAGTTATAAGTACTGATTTAGCAAAACACACAGGCTGCATAAAGCAAGGTACAAACCATAAAGCCTACAAAGTGCATCAAAACTATAATAACAATAGTTATCCAAAACACAGTATCAACGCTATAAACATAACAACATATAAAAATGAAAGCTCCCCCTCAAGAGCTGCCCAAAAATTCTCCCCCCTTTTAACTGGAATGGCCAAATGGTCACTGCTCCTAGTTGGTGTGTACGCTATCAAACTTAGTTGAAAGTACATCAAACTGATCCTGCATTGCTGTCATCCTTTTAGTATGCTGATTTTGAACCTCTCTGAGTGTATCAAGCCTCTCCAGGATGATCTGAAATGCATCAGAAGGTACAGTTGATGAAGTTGAGGCTCTACTCCTCTTACTTCTGCTCCTAGGTGTGACTGATTGTTCTGCAGCTTCTGCTTCAGTCTCCATCGGATCCCCTTCTCCTTGGTCACCCTCCTCTTCATCACCTGGAATACGAACTTGTATCCTTGTGAGGGTAAACTTGTTTATGGCTGATAGAGGGGTCATAGGACTGATATCTTAAGGGATTGCGACACATTTTGCTTTGAAAATTCTCATGAGAAGACTAGGAAATATCAGCTTGGGTCTGGAGGTGGTTCTAGTCTCATCCACTATAGTGTCAAAGATGTGAGAGCTGATGTCAATGAAGGTTTTCTCCTTAAGTTCCATGAGAAAGATAGCTCTGGCATTTGTCAGTGTAGTCATCTTCCTTATAGAATATAGGTTGTACATCATTATGGTGGTCAGACACCTCATGTCTTTAGGAAAATCAGTAGTGTTGAGACATCTGTTTTCTTTAACCCCACCAATCTTGGTCTAGACAATGTCTAGAGAAAGCATTATGTCCTTATAATTAGTGAATTCATAATCCTCTAAACCCTCAAGCCCTAGAACCTCATCAATGTCATGAGCATCTAAAGTGAATTCCTTTCTTCTCACCCAACAACTCAACTCCTCCTCCCTTATCACAGCATTTGCATAGAATTCTCTAATTAGAGGCTCACAGACAGAAGGTAGGTCACTCAGCAATTTTTCCCAACCTCTACCCTCAAAACAGCTTGGAACGAAGGTGTCCTTCAAATCCCTTAAATAAACAAATCTTTCCTGAATGATGGTTCCTTTTGAGAAAGAATCCCTATATCTCTCAAAGTGTTAAACCGACCTAAATAGATTAAGGTCTATTTTCAGTCTTTTGTCAGATTTCTTAGCATTAGTCTTCTTCTTTATAAGAGATGCAGCCATCTGTAAATAAGCAGAAAAGGCCACAACAAGATATAGCACAATGGATGAAATTCAAAACATTAGCAACATATTAAACAACCCATAGTACTTTAGAACACAAACCCAACCACATTTTTCACAAGAGATAATCATAGGAATAGAAGCAATGAAAACCAGATAACTCAAACCAAGACATATGGCAATAGGATAAGACAACATGAAAATGGGATGAACAAACCAACTCAAAGCAGGCAATAATCACAATGTAGAAGAAATAAACTATCTTTTAAAGAAAACGCCCAAATAGAACAGGCCAAAACCTAGTAAATCCAAACCACAAATCACATGGGTAAGAGAAAAAACACATTAACACCTTTGATAGACAAAACATTATATCACATAAGAGGAAAATATTAGAAACAGAGTAAAGCCAAGACAAGAATATTAAATCTCAACAATCATAAACCCAAACCATGTTCGAACCCATTAAAACACAAGAACACACAAACACTTCTCAAAAGAAAACAAAACAAAAAAAATGCTCGAATCAAGTACAATGAAGTGAGGTAGAGAAAACCCATACCTTTTTCTTGGTGTTTGATGAAGACATGATGCAAAAATGGAAGCTTTTTCAGAGAGACACGGAGTGTTTGAGAGAGAGAAATGAGGGAGATAATAAACAGTCACAAAAATTTGAGAGAAAAAACTAAATTTTTTTTTTTTTTTAACTGTCTTTAAAACGCAAAACACGCATTTTTCGCGACTGGGTCAAGTCGCAAGTCAATCGCCAGGTAAGCTGCGAAACACTTAAAAGATAAGAAACTTGAAAAAAATTTCTAAGTGTTTTTCACGACTAGAAGGTCTACCCGCGAGACAGTCGCCAAGGTAGCCGCGAAAATCTCTGTGTACCCCTCGCGACTGGACCTTTCACCTGTGAACAAGTCGCCACACTGAGCCACGAAAATCACAAAAACTCAAATTTTGAAAAATTCTCTAAGTATTTTTCGCGACAAAGACCTTGACTCGCCAGTGAGCCACAAAAAAATCTCGGAGTAAGCTCGCGATTGGGGCATACGATTGGACCAACCCGCGACTGAGTCACCAAAACAGGGCAACACTGTTTTTGAACTTTTTGACATTTTTTGTAAAATAAAATACTTTCCAAAAACAAGCTAAAACACTCAAAAATATTTTTGTATTTGATCAACAAAGATTGAGCTTGTGAAAACACATTTAAACAAGTACAATCACATAAATGAATATGGCATTCATTGAACATAGACTTGTGTCTTGTGTGTGAATATCAAAAGTGAGATAGTCCTTAGTCTAATGTGAAGGTTCAATGATCAATTCAATCAAGGCATACAAAACTAGCACTAGATAATGTGATCCATCTCAATTATAGAAATATGCATATATGACCTCCCACATAAACTTGAGTACATTACTTTAAAACTTTTCATTTGGCTCCATATATATCATAACATTTGATCATGTTGAATCAAAACATCTCATTTTGAGATCGATGCCTGAAATTTTCAATATTTCAATTTGATGAGTTAGCCCTTGGCTTTTTGGGCATCATACGATATAATGTGGTCGCTTTCTCTTTTTACTAGTCAAATACTAGTATGTGCGATAGGCTTTTGCAACTCAATATCTCTTTTCATTTGGAGATTTACATTTGGTGAGCTCATTTGTTAAAAGCAATAAAAATAAAAATGGGAAGATATATAGGCACAAGTCTATGCATGTATCAAGATCAACAAAACCATTCACTAATCATTCATGACAAGGTTAAAGATCTATTTACAACAGTCACATAGATTTCAAAATTTCTTCCACAATAATATGAGTGCATAAGAGACAAGCTAAGCTCGTTAAATGCACAGAGCCATTAGTACAAAGGTGCAAGGCAAAACTTGCTTTAAGACAAGGCTCAACAAAGATGATCAAACTTTTTAGGATTTTCTACTTTTTATGTGTTTTTGGATTTTTGACACAAAAGTAGTAAAAGATTTAACAAAAATCAACTTAAATAACACTGTAGAAACATTTGAACCAAAGACAAACACTATAACACTATAACAACCTAAAAACTAGCAAGAAGTACACAACCAAGCATATTCACACACATTGAAAGTATTAATGCATGGACATGTTGTAATGCTTATGCATGAGTACCCTTCGCCACCCACACGTCACGTGCGTTTGGGGTGATATCTTTGACGGATTAGGTACGAGAGCTAGGACTTTCAAACCTTCTTATGAAGCTTTCCAAGCAATTTATGAATGCACCAATCATCTTCATAACATCCATCATTCCTAGATCACGGTTTTGACTTCTTGGTTGCTCTCCACCCTAAGACCTCTCGTCATTTCTCCTTCCTCTTAATCGAGGAGCACTTGCATTGTTCAATGCTCTAAGCTTGTGATGGTTTGGTCTAGTATGTCCTTGCAATCCGCAATAGTGACACAGATAATTCGTTCTAGGACCCTGTAGAGATCTTGGAAGTGATCTTCCTCTAGCTCCAAATCTGGCTTCTGATTGATTACGGGACTTGTTAAACACCTGTTGATCAGCCACATTCTTCTTCCTCTCAGCCTTAACTTTCTCAGGAATAGGCTTATCCACAGCCGTCTCTTTGGCCTTTACAAACTTCACTTCTTTGGTGACATTGGCTGATGAGTGTGTGGGCCTTTTTTACTGTGTTGGGCTGGGCTGCCCCTTTGTAATTGTAGGCCCAAGTGTTCTGGGTTGCGGGAGTCGAGACCGGTCCAACTAGAACTCAACTTGGCCAGCTGGTGCACGAACTACGCCTCATCTGCCAGGAGAGTGCTTGTGGCAAGCAAAGCTATTTCAGTGAAACTTGCGGCAGATAGATACAATTGATAAAATAGAACCGTGTATTCTGGAATGACCAGATAGTTCCTTTAATAGGAAATGACCAAATGATCCATAATCACAATAATATTAACAATTTTGACAAATAAAATAGTAAGGGCAAATGGTAATAAAGATTAATCAACAGATAAAGGAAATAAGTTCATTCGGTCCGCAGGAGCAAGGTCAAAGAGGAAGAACGCCTCTTCTCAACACGATCAACCTCCAAGGAAAAGAATTCCTATCGTGAAAATTAATGGGTTTGAGGGAGGTGGACCTGAATGGACAATGCCCAGGACAATTATAGAAGAGAGCAGGGATTTGAGAGGGAGAGAAGGGAAGGGACCTATCGGTGCATGCCACTAACTCTTGCTCTTTTCTCTCTATCTTTCTCTTCTTTTTAGTCTTTCCTTAGTCATTTCCACAATTGTGGTTTTTAGTATTGTGCTTCCCCTGTTTTCCAAAGTATGTCTTAAAGTCTTCTTGTTTTTTTTAAACGTTGTGTTGTATTGCCTTGTTGTTGTTGTTTCTGTACACGGCAGAGGCTTCCTTCTTATAGTGCCTGCCGTGACCGGATTTTACTATTCTACCCCTTAACCACCTTTGTCTGGTCTGGGTGTACTTGCCGACCATTATTGTTCCGTCTGCAAGTTCCCCTGTTACAGACAAAGACAACTATTTTGTCTGTTAGTCTGCCATGGCACCTCTTCCTGCTGCGGTGATGTTTCTCTCTCTATCCCTCATGACATGCACCTATTGGTTCCAACTCAGTCTTGCCTCTTCTAGGTGGTATGTCATCCCAGCAGGACCTATCCCCTAAAAGAGCTTAAGTAGGAACCTCAAAACAGGTCTTCCCCTCTCCCCACCTCCAAACCATGCCCTCTTACCTATGACCCACGGCCCCACCATGTCCCATATTAGCTAGGTACAGGCTGGTGGTGCCTAGGCCTTGCGCGTGCATATGTCTGAAGTCTGTCTGCTGTTCATGCATCTGCTGTGGATTGGAGACTTTGCCTATACTGCCTGCCATCTGCTTCTGGCTTTCCACGAGCTGCTACTCTGATTTCCCGTTCCCAATGGGTCTGGGCTTTACCGAATACTGGGTTTTGTGTTCCCTTTAACCCAATTCTTTGATTGCCTTGGCTTCCTACCGCATTAATTGGCATTTCCTGCCGCGGAGATTTGTTCCTGCTGGGCCTCTTTTCAGGCCTGCCATTCCATTCTTTCCCCTAGTGGCTTAATATGGCCACTGCTGTTCTCACTTATGGGCTCCAGTGTCCCTTTCTTTTCCCTTAGGCCTTTCCGGCCCATTTACTTCCTTTGGACTTCCTCGGTCCATTTACTAACTCCACATCCCATGGGCTTTTACTAACTTAATTAGGCTTCCCTGGCTCAATTTCTTCATTCTCATCCTTGGGGTTCATGAGCTTGCCATTATCCCCTACTTTCTTTGTTTACATTGCTTTTGGGCCTGCCGCGGGCCATTCTCACTTTTCCATACCATATACTGCCCATGGGTGCTATTTTCTCTCTTTCCGGGCCTTTTAGTCCCACTTACTCTCTTAAGACCCATTTATTTGTATTAAAGGCCTGTGATCCATTATTCCTGCCACTTGGGCCTAATGGTTTTACTTAGTCTGCTGCTTTTCTGCTGCTCGTATTGCTGGGTTGGCTGCCTTCTATCTATTTCAAAAAATGACCCTCAACAATGAGTTACTCCCTCTGGCATATCCCAACCCAGACTTGTCTGAGGCATGTTTTTGAGATGAAATAACATCATCTAGTTTCTTGGAGGAGACCCTATCTATCTTAGCATGAGCTTGCACTACCTCTTACTCAAGAAATCTTACTTTTGTGTAAGCTTCTGATAGCTCACCATTAAGTGCTTCAATCTTACACTTTGCCTCCTTGTATCATACCAGCAGACTTTTGTAATCTTCCTCAGCTCTCTTCATCTTCTTCATAGCCGCCTTTGCCACCTTTGCATACTCACCCAATTTCTCAAGAAGTAAGGCATAATTCTCTTGAAGACCAAATGTATCTTCATCTTCTTCAGCCTTTGATTCTTCAACAACCCCAATAAACTCCAAATCAGAATGTTTGCCAAGCTCCTTCACAAGTAAACTCAAATCATCCGAGGATTCCACATGTGCAATGGTCATGAATATGGAGTAATTTTCTTATACGTCACAGCTATCTTCAGAGTCAGAGTTTGATGAATCAATATCACTCAAGGTAGTAGCATAGACCTTTCCTTTTGAATTCAAATAGTTGGGACATTCCTTTTTGAAGTGTCCACGTCCATTACACTTGAAACAAGTACTTCCTTGAGAAGATTATGAATCTTTACTATCTTTCTTCAGAATTCTTTCTTCTCTATCCCGAAATTCTGAAATTTTCCTTTGTCACCAAATTTCCCACCATTCTCGAGTTTCAAGAATTTCCAGAAGTTCTTTACAAGGTACGCCACATCTTTATCTACTGCATCCTCTTCTGAAGATTCATGAGACACCACCCTCTCATCTATTGTCTTAAGAGCGAGAGATTTTCTCTTCTTCTACGTAGGCAGTGACAATTCATATGTCTGTACAGAGCCAACCAGCTCTGGAACTTTAATGTCGTTAAGATCTTTGCTCTCCTCAATAGCTGTTACTTTGGCACTAAAACTTTTCAGCAGTGACCGAAGGATCTTTCTTACAATTTTAGAATCCTTCGTCTTTTCTCCCAAATTAAATTTGCCGACAACCACCTCATTCAACTTACTATAAAAAGAGTCGAAGGACTCATCCTCGCTCATCTTGAGCTCCTCAAAGCAAGTGAACAACATCTATAGTTTTGCGTCTTTCACCTTCTTTGTTCCTTCATAGGTAGTCTCCAGAATCTCTCACGCTTCCTTAGCAACGGTGATGTGTGAAATCCTATGAAATTCTTTTGGAGAGACACCACAGAAAATAGCATTCAAGACTTTACTATTAGCATTAGCCGCTGCAAGAGCTGCCTTATCTCAAGTGGATTTGGTAGCCTCCGGCCTAGTCCAACCAACCTCAACAGCATCCCACACAGCATCATCAATAGAACACAAAAATGCCCACATACAAACTTTCCAAAATGCATAATTAATACCATAAAAAAATGGTGACACATTTAGGGATTAAGACCTATCCATCTCAAAACGGGGTCAAGGATCACACTAAGGTATTTAAACCATAACAAGTGCACCCGCTCTGATACCAATTGAATGTTCAATATGTGTGTAAAACACCCTTAAACGTTTAGACCCCAAATTACAAAATATATATTCAAGCTTATTATCAAACAATTAATGTGCGGAACAAGAACATAAGCCAAACACAGAATTGATAAACAATCTAAGCCAAATATAATCACATCCACAACATAAAATAAATGGCAAAGATAAAGGAAGAGAAATGTAAACACAAGGATAACACTCGATGTGTTATCGAAGAGGAAACCGAAACTCTTGGCATAAAACCTCTCCGTCGCCCTCCAAACGGTCAATAATCCACTAGAAAATGTAGTTGGGATACATGAACAATAATAGACCCTCCAAGCCTAATCTACCCAGGTACCTAAGCCCTCCAAGCTTCTTGCTCCAACAAGGTTGCGCCGAACCTTTTTCTTTTCTAGCTTACCAGATTTCGCTATAACCCATAGCATTAACCAATAACCATTAGTCCCTTCCAAACTGCTTCCCTTAGTACCAAATGAACCTTCTCATAGACGTGGGTGTGATGAGAAAAGGATTTGGTCAAAAACCTTTCAAGCATGTATCAATGGAGAGAAAGAGAGTAGAGGAATTTGAAGAGCCTCTTAGTGAAAATTAGGGATGAGGCAATCTTATTTTTCTCTAGGGTTTCTCTCACAAAATTCTCTCTGGAAGCTCTCAACATTTTGTGGGTATAAGGGTCTATATATAGTGGTGTGTGTTTAGAATACGAAGAGTCAGTTTTTCCCAAATAGGGCTAGTTGGCAGCTTGGCCTCGCGACTGGTCCAAGTCGAGAGATAACGGCCTGGCGAGCCTGGGACTTTTGTCCTGTAGTGCGACAGCTAGCATGACCCTTCACCTCCCTGTGTGCTTCTCACGTGCACAGCATTTGGCGGCTTGCAAGCCGTGAGTCAGTCGCGAGTCCTTGCTTCTTTGCACACAAATGAGCAATTCTTCACACTCTCTTCACACACTACCCTTACATGAATCCCACATAAATACAGGATTACTAAGTGCTAAATTACAAGCAAATTAGCACGGAATAAAGCCAACAAGATGGTTGATAAATTTCAACCTTACACTTCACATTCTTCATAACTTTTCAGCTTCCCTTTTTTCTCTACAAAAAACTTCCCTCTTCTCTCTTTCCCTCATATCATCTAATTCTCCCATTCTCTCAAAACTTCCTCATTCTCTTTTTTTTTTTTTTTTTCTCAAGACTCTCTTCATCCTCTTCAATGGCACCCAAGGCCAAGAAGACTTCCTACATCATTTCCTCCAATGCAATTCCCCTTACCCGTTGGAGTGGAGCAGTGAGATTGATGGAGTCTCCTTCATTGACACACCGGCTAGAGAATCACATCCTATGCCTGAATCTGTATGTTTTCCAAACTTTTCTCATTTTCAAGTTTCTCTTTAGTCTTCCATTTTGATGTGTTTCTAGCCATGCAAATGCTTGAGTTTTGTTGTGGGATAGGTTTAGATGAAAACATAACACATTAGAAGGGATAGGAACATGTTTAGGATTGATTTTGGATGATATATGCTTGAAAAAGTCAAAGGACATTTTCTGTCTGTGCTTCTGCGTGCATGGGCTCGAGCCAGCTTATATAGCTTTTACTTATGCATACGCAGCTCTATTCTTGCATACGCAGCTTTGTTCTTAAGGCTCTACATACGTGTGTTCTAGCCTACATACGTAGGCCTTAACCTGCGTATGTGAGACACTTGGTAGAGGCCTTACTCTACCTATTTTCACTTATTTTTCCACTGTTTGACATCTATATGCAATCCTAACACCCTTTTTTGTCATTTTTCCACCTGAACATCACTGCATCCTTCTTTTTATCTTTATTCTTCCATCAAAAACATCATTTTTCATCATTTTCACTTGAGTCAAGAATCTAATGTTATCTTCTTCTTTTGCAGTCCTCGTACCCTTATGCTGGTAGGGAAAGCACCAATAAGGTGGTGGAGTGGTACAACCTCCTTGTTCCCGAAACTAGGGCTTACCTCCGGGAAGCAGGCTTCAAGCCTATCCTTAGCCTTCTACTGGAAAAGTCCGCAAATGCTACTTTGGTGAAATGCCTCATCGAGAGGTGGTGGGATACTAATCATACCTTCAATATTGCTAAGCGGGAGATGACGGTAACTCCCTATGACTTCCACAGCATGACCGGCCTTAGCTTCAAAGGGACTATCGTTAACTTGGATGGCGTGCTGGGCACCCAACTGGGTCTTGACATGTTAGGGAGAAAGTACCCTACCAAGACCATCTGTTACTTTAACTTGGAGTCGGATTACATGCTTCTCCCATAAAGGACTACAAAAGAGCATGTCTAGATGGCTAGGGCTTTTCTTCTACATTTGTTGGGAGCTTATCTCTTCCCTAACGGTGGGCAAACGGTTTCCTTGAGGTGGTTGACTCTTTTTTAAGATTTTACAGATGCATGGAGGGCCAACTGGGGGCAGGCATGTCTTGCCTATCTTTACTCTAGCCTCGACATTCTTAGTTGGGGCACCTTACGGCAGCTTGTGGGGCCATGGAAGCTCCTTGAGGTTAGTTCTCTTTCCATTTCTTGTATTTTCATTTGTAACTTATAGTCTTGCAAACTATATAATCTTGCAAATTGTCATCTTGCAAACTATACCATTTTGCAAACTATACCATCTTGTATCTATCCTATGGTTTGTGCTTCCTTTTGCAATGATGGATTGTTAGGCATGGCCTCATAACTCCAGTCACCAATTTAAATTTGACGAAATTCCCTCGAGTAAGGGCCCTATTAGGATATGTGCCCTTTAAATCCTATTGTATGATGCTATGTATGATATTATATTGTGATTAATAAAGTTATTTTGTTATTTTCTAAAATAATGGGAACATGAATATTTGGACATTATCATATAGTCCATGAGATGCATAATATGTGATTTAGTCACAGAAGATATAAATCACAAGTTCTTTGTAAACTCATAATTTTAATTCGTAGTCATTGATAAAATTGGGCATTTCATTGTGAAGACTATAACATATCAACTAAGATGATTTGTCTTAATCATGGAAATAAAGAATTCTAGTTGATATGTTGATATGTTTTAAGTATTAAGACATATTGAAATGGACCGCTGTGAGATTTATTATTCTACTAATAACTGTCAAATGAATAATAAATCTCACGACTTCTATTTACATGAACTCTAAATCCTAAGAGAATAATGAACCCGGTCATGAAGTGTAGGTTACTTTGATATATCATGAATGAGATCTAAAATCACGATCAAAACCTCAGTATGTTGGACAGGCATATTTAATGTTGAAAGAACATATATTCTCAAGATGGAATTCGTAACCTCTTAACAGAGATATAAAATATTCCCTTGAGATAAGTTTAATGAGTTTGGTTATTCAGAGTGTTAGGCCTAACCACTTTAGTAAGAAGTTACTAAAGTATATATTTATGAAATTGGATTTCATAAATATATGACGAATAACTTAAAGGATTAAACTGGGTACTCAAGGATTATGATGTAGTAATCTTCAAAGTGGCAGTTAACATTCATGACTCTGTATTACTATGAATATTTTAATGAAGGAGTTGTATGTATAATAAAGTTTTGGGATATAATTTATTAATAAGACCTAGAGTGCAATTATATTTATATAGTGGTATTAAATATAATTAATATAATTTTAGGCTTGTCAAGAGTTGATAGAAAGGCTCAAAACCCATTAGAGCTAGTGTCTTATTTGTCCTTTTTGGTCCCACTTCAAGCCACATACTAAAGCCCAATTGGAATGGCCCAAAACGCTAGCCCAATTAGATAATTAGTTATATATAAAGAGAGAAACATACAGAATTTAATGATGTATGAAAATGGTGTGTATGTGAGCGTAAGCCACTCTCTTATTCTCTCTTGAACACATACGTATAACTGATTAAGAGACCACATTATTTGGGCATAAGTGGAATTGGAGTGAAGATTAAAAGTGTTCTCAAGTACTTTTAATCTTTCGTTTTGAATTTCATTGCACCAAGATATGCTCTCTTATTCTTAAATTCTGAAATTTACATAGTATAAGTTATCAATTGTAAATGAAGTAGATCCGTTAATTTTCTGCTGCGTATGTTTTGTATGCAATACAAACTATGTTTTTCTTACAATTGGTATCAGAGCAGTCTTCAATTTCAAATTTTTATAACATGTTTTGTGAAATTTGGAATCAAAGATAGTAATTTCATTAAGAAGATTCTACAATCAATTTTCTGCATGGTTATTGAAATTATTGTTTGATAAAAACGGATATTGATGTTATGATGTTGTTTAAGTTTGATATTATGTATGTTAGATTGAACTTTAAGGCTATAGCATCAATAGAATTCAGTTTTAAATCATAATTTCAATCATTTATGTTCAAATCATAGAAGTTTATTCATGAAAACTATTAAAAACTAGTTCAGAGAAATTCTAAAAAAATTCAGTTTCACAAGTTTTGATCAATTGAGAATCACCTTCGATCGATCGAGTGAGATGGAAACCTCTTGGAAAATTTCATCACATGTTTCGATCGATCGAATGTTCCTTTTCAATCGATCGACTAGCAATCGAGAGTCGATCAAATTGGATAGAACCTATGTGACAATTTTCTTTATATTTTCGATTGATTGAAAATTGCTTCCGATTGATCGAATGTTCTTTTTTGATCGATCGAGCAGCGATCGAGTATCAATAGAGCTAGGTAGAAGGTTTGGTATGAATTTCTTCACTTTTTCAACTGATCGAGAAAAATGTTCGATCAATCAAATGCTGTGAATTTTGAATTTTTCTAAGTTTTTTCACACTTTAAAAGTGCAAGGCTATGTGTGATGAAATTACACATGATTTCTAATTAAAAACCTATCTTTTAAAAGATCTAGTAGGAGAGAGATACAAGGGTTGGATCTCATGGCCTCTATTATCGGTTTATAGTAGTGTGGGTAAAAACCTCGTCTTGGTGTATATGCCTCGCGACCCCAAAGGAGGGTGTTTACTTCATAATACCACAAGATTTAACTTACATGTTTAAAATAGTGTGAATAAGCAGCTCGTCTTGGTGTATATGCCTCGTGATCCTAATGGAGGGTGTTTTGTTTCATGGTATTGCAAGTTTAAACACTATAAGGGATATGAAATGTGGTTGCACATGATTCTAGATAATGGTGTACACTAAACTAAGTGTAATGTTAACCTTCCAAAGGAGCTATGTCATTATTTACTTAGAGGTTAAAGTTAATACGGCATATTATTAGTGTTTGGTAAGAGTTATCATGATAGCAATAATAATGAGAATAGTTCTCAATTAATCATGATGTTTATAATATACTTGCTACCAAGGAATTATAGACATGGATTGGGTAATCATTGTATATTTTATGTTATAGTTTTATTAAGGTTTCATACTATATGTTTATATGCTAAATTGATAATGTCCGTTTTACGTATTATATTCATGTTTGTTACTTTTAGATTTAAATCATGGCATCTTTTAGTCCACTTGTTGTTATTCTTAATCAAAACAAACTGACTGGATCTAACTATGTTGATTGGAAAAGAAACTTGGACATTGTTCTCACTGCTGAAGAGCACAAATTCGTACTTTATGAACCTTGTCCTAACTTACCATCATTAGATACTCCTCCTGAGGAAAAACAGCAATATGATCATTGGCAGAAATCTAATGAGATGGCCAAGTGCTATATCCTAGCATCTATCTAAAATGTTCTATAATATCAAATGCAGAATGTAGAACTAGCTTCAGACATAATGCTAAATCTAAAGGAGATGTTTGGTGAGTAAGGCCATTCTGCTAGGCAAGAAACTATGAGGTAGATTTATAATTCAAAAATGGCTGAAGGTACTTCAGTAAGGGAGCATTGTCTTAGGATGATTTCTTATCTGAATACACTAGAGGTTTTAGATACCGATATTGATGAAGAATCCCAAGTAGATATGATACCACAATCACTATCAGAATCATTCAAGGAATACAAACTTAATTATAATATAAAATATAAAATATAAAATAAAAAAGATTTATACATTGTCTGAATTAATGAATGAATTGGTGGCAACTAAAGGCATTCTTGGTACATCCAGTGTTGATGCTAATATGGTTGAAGTTTCTTCTTCTCAACCTAAGTCGAAAGGCAAGGGTAAAAAGAAGAAGAATAAGGACTTCACCAAGCAAGATGATAAACAAATTGCTTTAGGAGTTGCCAACAAGGGAAAGAAAAAGGACTTCTCCAAAGGAAAGTATTTCCATTGTGGCGAGAAAGGTCATTGGAAGAGGAATTATCCAAAATTCAGAGCTGCCAAGAATAAGGGTATGAAAAGTTCATTCCTTCTTGAAACATGTTTAGTACAGAACCCCACAGATTCCTAGTGTGTGGATTCAGGTTATACTAATTATATCTGCAAGTCTTTGCAGAGGTTCCAGGAGACCAAAAAGCTAAATGAAGGGAAATGTTTCTTACTTTGGCTAATGGGAGCAGAATTCCAGTTGTAGCTGTTAGAGTGTTTAATTTGTGTTTTGATTCTAGAGTTTTAATATTGAAAGACTATTTGTATGTACCAAATATTCATAGGAATTTAATTTTTGCAACTTATTTAGGTAGACATGGATATTATGTTATCTTGAAAGACAATGTTGTAATAAAGAAAGAATAAGTGTTCGTCTGTTTTGGCAATATTGCTGATGGTTTTTATATTTTAACTCCTAATAAGCATGAATTATACAATTCTAAATTAGATAATAATTCTCATGTAAAATCATTAAAGACAAAGTTTCCTTCTACTAATAATGCATATCTTAGGCACTTGCATTTGGGTCATATTAATTCAAACAGAATTCAAAGACTAATCAAAGATGGATTCTTAGAGCCATTGGAATTTGATGGATTTCCAATTTATGAATCTTGTTTGGAGGGCAAAATGACCAAAATATCTTTTAATGCAAAAGGTAGAAAAGCCCAAAAGTTGCTTGAATTAGTTCATATGGATATATATGGTCCTATGTTAACCCAAATAAAAGGAGGTTATGAGTATTTCATCACTTTTACGGACTCAAGATATGTTTATATGTACCTAATGAGATGGAAGTCCGAAGCCATTGAAAGATCAAAGCGTTTAGGGCTGAAGAAGTGTTATTTATTAAAGCTCGACAGATGTCTTGACAGAATCCTCTCTATCGAAGTATAATGTTGAAGCTCAATAGGAGCTGAATCTGTCGAAAATTACGAAATTAGAATTTTCAGATCTGATTTCACGCATATCCATGAGTATTTGTGTAGGTTTCTTTTCTCACAACCCTAGACATCTATAAGGATTATTTTAAGGGCCGTCACAAGTGATGCAAAGGTCGTTGCACTAGTTGTTACATGCATGTTGAGATTGAAGACATTCTTGCCCTAGTTCACTATATTCTTTGTAGAAGCTACTGAGTCCTTGCGCCAAGAGTTTTGTAACCAAAGAGCTTCCTAATCTTCATTGTTGGATGAATTGAAGAACTTTGCAGCCAACACCTTCCTCAAGTTGGTGTGTTAGTCACGTACTAGAATCTGTGCATCATTAGTTAGTCATGTACTGGGATTCGTGCATTGAACGAAGAGATTGCCGCTACAATACAAGTCCAATTGGGTATTAGGGTAAGGGTTCAACTGTAGATTAGTATTACGTACTGGGATTCCTTTTACTTATAACTGCTTGTTTTGATAATACTGAATTCTCGAGAGTGATGACCTTAAATTCACCCGGTAGGGTTTTGCCTCGGTGATTTTTCCCATTCGTAAACAAATTACCTATATTAAATTTATTTTCCGCTACATTTAACTTAGTTGATGATTTTTTTTTTTTGTGCTACCATGCTATTGCATCTTAAATTGACTTAATTAATTCACTTGGATAATTAATTAATTAATTTGCCAAAAGGGGTCAATACAATTTCAATTACGTCTTATTTTTCTAATCTCTATTTGATTGAGTGTTTCTGAAAATGTAAGTCAAAAAGTTATTTGAAAGCTATCTTGATGATTGTTGCAAAACGTCTTAGTGTGACAAGGAAGAAACTAGACTATCTCAAAATGATGATGTGCAAAGGAGTTCTTCTGAGAAGGGTGAAACATAAAGGTTTTATTCATAAATGACAGGTGAGAGAGAAAACCATTCCTACTAATTTGTCAAGCAAGCATGAAGTGTCGGGCCAGGCCGAGAAAGGGGGAAAAAAAAGTTTTCAATCCGAGTGGTTCTTCCCCGACCCGAACTAGAGAATTCTGAAAAAAATAGCCCAAAAATTCAAAAAATTGAAAAATATCATCCTGGCATCATTTCGAGCCAAAACGAGTCAGGATAGGGCAAGAAAGGGAAAAAAAAAATGTTTTTGATCCGAACGGTTTTTACCCAACCCAAACTAAAGAATTCTAAAAAAAAAACAGCAAAAATATTCAAAAAACTGAAAAACATCATCCAGGCATCATTTAAAGCCAAAACGAGTCAGGACATGCCGAGAAAGGGAGAAAAAAAGGTTTTTGATCAAAGCGGTTTTTCCCCGACCCGAACTACAGAATTCCGAAAAAAAAAATCAAAAAATTGAAAATCATCATCCTGGCATTATTTAAAGCCAAAACAGATCGAGCTAGGCCGAGAAAGGGGGAAAAGAAAGTTTTCGATCCGAGCAGTTTTTCCTCGACCTGAACTAGAGAATTCCAAAAAAAAAATAGCCAAAAAATTCAAAAATATCATCCTAGCATCAATTCAAACCAAAATGGGTCAGGCAAGGCTGAGAAAGGGAAAAAAAAAGTTTTCGATCCGAGCGGTTTTTACCTGACCCCAACTAGACAATTCCGAAAAAACTAGCAAAAAAATTTTCAAAAATGAACAACATCATCCTGGCATCATTTCAAGCCAAAACGGGTTAAGACATGCCGAGAAAAGGTGAAAAAAAAGTTTTCGATCTGAGCGATTTTTCCCTGACCCGAACTAGAGAATTCCGAAAAAATAGCAAAAAAAAATTAAAAAATTGAAAACCATCATCCTGGCATCATTTCAAGCCATAACGAGTCGGGTCAGGCCGAGAAAGGGGAAAAAAAAAAGTTTTCGATTCGAGCGGTTTTTACCCAACCTGAACTAGAGAATTCCAAAAAAAAATTGCAAAAACATTTTAAAAATTGAAAAACATCATCCGGGCATCACTTAAAGCCAAAACGGGTCGGGACATGCCGAGAAAGAGAGAAAAAAAAGTTTTCGATCCCAGCAATTTTTCCCTGACCCGAACAAGAGAATTTCGAAAAAAAATAGCAAAAAAATTCAAAAAATTGAAAAACATTATTCTAGCATCATTTCAAGCCAAAAAGGGTCAGGCCAGGCCGAGAAAGGGAAAAAAAAAAAAAGTTACAATCCGAGAGGTTTTTCCCCGACCCGAACTTGAGAATTTCGAAAAAAAACAGCCAAAAATTCAAAAAAAAATTGAAAAACATCATTCTAGCATCATTTAGAGCCAAAACGGGTCGGGACAAGGCAAGAAAGGGAAAAAAAATAGTTTCGATCCGAGCGGTTTTTACCCAACCCGAATTGGAGAATACTAAAAAAAAATAGCAGAAAACTTCAAAAAATCAAAAAACATTATCCATGCATCATTTAAAGCCAAAACGGGTCAGGACATGCCGAGAAAGGGAGAAAAAAAAAAGTTTTCGATCCAAACGGTTTTTCCCCGACCCGAACTACAGAATTCCAAGAAAAAAAAAAAAAAAAAAAAATATATATATATATATAATTTTTATGTAACATGGCGATAATTGGTTGTATGTAGCATAAATTACATATAAAAGAATCTAGAAACTGCCTTGAGAGAAAAGAACTGAATCCCTTTGATTAATTGGGAAAAATGAATTAAAGTTAAATTATAGTGAGGCTCTGTTTATATACACCCACTAACAGAGCAAGAGAGGGAAAACAAATCTAACTAACTTCTAACTAACTTTTAACAAACTAACCAATCTGATTTTACAGCTGTACAGCACTATTCACTCTCACGTGTCTACTTCCTCACGTGCCAATCACTTATGTGGAACGCAGTCGTTTGTCTTCAATTTCCCTTTCTTCTTTTGCTTATACGTTCTGTCGTTTTGATCACTATTACACCTGAGTTGTTCTTCTTTCTTTGCTTTTGTGTTTCTTCGCTTCATTCCCTCTTTCTCAGTCACACTTTCGACACTCCCCCTCAAGTCATGATTCACAAAATCATCGACTTGATTTGAAGTCTTCAAATTTGGGGAGAAAATATCAATCAAACCCAAACAATTTACCAATTTGCTAAAAGCTGGAAGTCCTAAAGCTTTGGTAAAAATGTCTACTGTTTGAAACTGACTTGAAACATGAAAAGTTTTAATTACACCTTCTTTTATCTTGTCCTTGACCAAATGTCAATCAACCTCTATGTGTTTTGTTCACTCGTGGAAGACAGGATTGGCTGCTATGTGCAATGCAGCTTGATTGTCACAAAAGAGCTGAGCACTACATGGATGATAAACCCTTAAATCTCTTAGTAATTGAAGAACCCACACAATTTCACAGGTTGTTGTAGCCATTGATCTATACTCTGCCTCTGCTGATGATCTAGACACTGTACTTTGCTTTTTGGACCTCCATGAGATTAATGAATCTCCTAAGAACACACTGTAACCTATGATTGATCTTCTGGTATCAGGGCAACCTGCCCAATCAGCATCACAGAAAGCTTTTACTTGCATTGTGGAGTTGCTGGAAAAAAATAGTCCCCTGCCTGGAGTTCTCTTCAGATATTGTAGCACTCTATTCACTACCAGCATGTGAGGTTCTCTTGATTCAGCTAGAAACTAACTCAACCTATGCACTGCATAAGTGATGTCAGGTCTAGTTAGAGTGAGATAAAGTAATCTTCCTATTAACTTTCTATACTGACTTGCATTTGGAAGCAGCTTTCCCACATCCTTTGAAAGGTGCAAATTTTGTTCCATTGGAGTTCTAAGTGGTTTAGACCCCAAGAAGCCTGTATCTTGCAAAATTTCCAAGCAATACTTCCTTTGGTTCAAACTTATTCCTCTGTCACTTCTAGCAACTTCCAATCCCAGAAAATACTTCAATAAACCTAAGTCTTTTAGGCCAAATTTAGTGTCAAGCAATTGCTTTAAGTCAGCAATGCAGCTAGGATCATTGCCAGTGAGTAGAATATCATCTACATACACTAGTAAGGCAGTGAAAGAGGTACCTTTAGTGTATGTAAAAAAAGAGTAATCTGCCTTGGATTGGACAAAACCAAAGTTCAACAAGGTGGAAGAGAATTTTGCAAACCACTGCCTTGAGGCTTGTTTCAAGCCATAGAGGCTCTTGTTGAGTTTGCAAACCAAAGGACCATAATGTGAAGAATTTGAAGTAGGAATACACTCCCCCTTTCTGTGAAAACCAGGTGGAAGGCTCATATAGACCTCTTCATCCAAATCACCATGGAGGAAGGCATTGTTCACATCCATTTGGTGAAGAGCCCAACCTTTCACAGTAGCTAAAGACATAACCATTCGGACAGAAACAGATTTAGCCACAGGAGAGAAGGTGTCAGTGTAATCAAGCCCTTCCCTCTGGGTATACCCCTTTGCAACCAAGCGAGCTTTATGCCTTTCAATGGAGCCATCTGACTTATACTTTGTTCTAAAAACCCATTTGCAGCCAATGGGAATCTTACCAAGAGGAAGAAGGGTTAAAGACTAGGTGTTGGTAAGTTCAAGGGCTGCAATTTCTTTATCCATAGCAGCTCTCCAATCAGGGGATTGAACAGCCTCATGGAAAGAAGTAGGGTCAGGACAGGTTGAATCAACAGCATTGACAAACTGTTTGTAGTGTTTAGTAAGGTTTGAATAAGTGAGACAAGCAAAAATGTCATAAGGGAGGCCAATGGAAGGTTTGGAAGGGTTGGAAGTGACAGATTTGCAAGAGTAGTCTTTTAGGTATGTTGGAGGGTTGTGTGGTCTTGTAGATTTACGAAGGGTTAAGGGAGAATGAGGTCTAGTAACAAACATAGGTACAGGAGCATTCTCAGAATCAACAATATTAGGAGTAGTATTTGGAAAAGATGAAGGTGATTGAGGAACAGGAAGAAGGCTAGGAGCCTGATCTGCAGAAATGGTGTCTGCAGAATCAGGGAGTACAAGTCCATCCTCAGGGGAAAAATCAGAATTTGAAATGGGAGAATCAGGTACAGAAAGAGGCAAAACAAAAGAATTGGAATCAAAGATTGAAGGATCAGTGTGGTGGTCAGAGGAAGAAGAAAAACCAGAAGCAAAAGGGAACTGATTTTCATAGAAAACCACATCTCTAGAAATAAAAATGGAATTTGTTGCCAAATCCATGACTTTGTACCCTTTAACACCAATGGGATATCCTAAAAAAACACATTTTTTAGCTCTTGGTGCAAATTTGTGCCTGTTTTGACAGATAGTAGAAGTGAAACATAGGCAGCCAAAAATTCTGATGTGATCATATGAAGGAGATGTTTGAAAAAGCATTTCAAAAGGGGTTTTGTTTTGTAAATGTTTGGAAGGTAACCTATTTATGAGATATACAGCAGTAAGAATACAATCCCCCCACATTTTCAAAGGCAAGGAAGAATGAAATCTCAAAGCTCTTGCAACATTTAAAATGTGTTGATGTTTTCTCTCAACAATTGCATTTTGTTGAGGGGTCTCAACACAAGTTAATTGATGTAAAATACCTTTTGATCTAAAAAAATCATTCATAAAAAACTCTGTGCCATTATCACTTCTAAGGCATTTAATCTTTGTATCAAATTGAGTTTCAACCATGTTAGAAAATTGTTCAATAAGAGCATGTGTTTCTGACTTAGATTTAAGTAAATAAACCCAAGTGCATCTAGAATAATCATCCACAATGGTGAGAAAGAACTTGTAACCTTTAACAGTTGGAACAGAAAAGGGCCCCCAAAGATCACAATGTATAAGATCAAAAGGACAATGGGAGACATGAGTGCTATTAGGAAAAGGTAACCTCTTTTGTTTAGCAAGATGACAAATGTCACAACAAGCTATTTTATTTGAATTCAAACCAAATACAGATTTATTGAGTAAAGACAATTTTGCATATGAAGGATGCCCTAAACGAAAATGCCACAAATCAGCATTATTGACAGAATTGATAACAGAAGGAATTGAAACAGATTTCTGTGAAGAGGCAGCAATACTAGATGATGAAGGAATTGAAACAGGTTGCTGAGGACTTTCTTATAGAAGATAAAGGCCTCTTGATGCTTTACCCAGTCCAATCATGTTCCAATTGGCCAGGTCCTGGATAAAGCACAAAGAACCAAAGAATATAAGGCAGCAAAAGCAAGTTTTAGTGAGTTGAGTGACAGATATGAGATTAAAAGTAAAAGAGGGAACACAAAGAACTCCATAGAAAGTGAGTTGATCTAAGATATGGACTATCCCTATGTGAGTAACTAAAGCCTTTTCTCCATTTGGTAAGTAAACAAAAGTGTTAATGGTGGAAGTGATAGATGACAAGCATGACACTGAATGGACCATGTGATCTGAAGCATCAGTGTCAATGATCCATTCATTTGCTTTATGAGCATGCCTATCAACTATATGGGCAGAAAAAATTGAATGAGTAAAATTTGGAGGCAACCAGAAGAGATTACCTGAAAAATTTGCAAGGTAAGGTGTGGAAGAACTAGCCCCTGCAGTAGCATTAGCACCATTTAATGGAGACAGAACTGAGGCAGCTTGGTAAGGAGGTTGAGAGTAGGCATTGGACTTGGAGGCAAGGAAGGAAAGCAGCTGCTCACACTGATTCTGAGTGATGGGACACTGAGGTGCTTTGAATTGAGGCTGTGACATGGTAGGCTGTGACATGGTTAGTTGAGGAGCATAATGCATCTGATCAGGTTGGTTAGCAAAGCTTTGCATAGGTTGAGAACCAACATTCCCAAAGCCATTATTGTTGCAAAAAAAACTTCCATACGAGCCATTTGCATTGCTAGAAACTTGATTAGCAGATGCCTTTCCTTTGTGTTTATATCCTGGGGGGTACCCATGCAATTTGTAACACTTGTCTGCTATATGACCAACAATTCCACAGTAAGTGCATACAGGCCTCTCCTTCCTTGAATTGCCATTCTTTCCACTTTGATTGCCATGAGTTACACCCTAGTTCCAGCTTTGATGAACCTGATTCCATCCTTGATGACCTTGAAATCCCTTTGAATTAGAATTATTAACATATAAGGCTGTTGGTTCGATGACCAAATCAGCTTGACCAACTTGCCTGCGCTTTTCTTCTTGCAAGATTAAAGAATATGCCTTGTTCAAAGCAGGTAATGGCTCAGTGATCAAAATCTGACTAGTAACAGTGGAATAACTGTCATTGAGTCCCATAAGAAAACGAAAAACTTGATCCTTTTGCTGAGCACATAGTTGATTTCTTTGGGAACCACAATTGCACACACAAGTACAAGTAGAAAAAGATTGATAATGCACAAGTTCATCCCATAAAATCTTAAATTTTGTGAAATAGGAACTCACCGACAAAGATCCTTGTGAAAGCTTCGAAATTTCTTTCTGAATTTCAAAGAATCTAGGAATGTTTGGTTGAGAGAACCTATCACGCATGTCAATCCACAATTCCCTTGCAGTATGAATGTACATAACACTTGTAGCTAGATCCTTGCTCAAGGAATTCACCATCCATGAGAGAATGGTGGTGTTTGCCCTATGCCATGCATTATACAGAGGATGAGAAAGATCAGGTGTGGAGATTGAACCATCAAGAAAGCCAAATTTATTTCTACCACTGAGAGATAGAAACACAGCCCTTGACCAACTAAGATAATTTTCTGGACCAATCAACGATTGGGAAACCAGAACAACATCAGATGGTGGAATGTAAAAAGGGCTTGAAGGATTGGTATTGGCATCCTCCATTGAAGGAGCTTGATTAGATGATCTGCAATTCACATTATCAGAAGTGTTTGGAAGTTTTTCAGAGTCTGAAGCATTGTTAGAGACGGAAGCCATTGATGAGCTATTGAAGCTTTGATACCATATAAAAGAATCTAGAAACTGCCTTGAGAGAAAAGAACTGAATCCCTTTGGTTAATTGGGAAAAATGAATTAAAGTTAAATTATAGTGAGGCTCTGTTTATATACACCCACTAACAGAGCAAGAGAGGGAAAACAAATCTAACTAACTTCTAACTAACTTTTAACAAACTAACCAATACTGATTTTACAGCTGTACAGCACTATTCACTCTCACGTGTCTACTTCCTCACGTGCCAATCACTTATGTGGAATGCAATCGTTTGTCTTCAATTTCCCTTTCTTCTTTTGCTTATACGTTCTGTCGTTTTGATCACTATTACACCTGAGTTGTTCTTCTTTCTTTGCTTCTGTGTTTCTTCGCTTCATTCCCTCTTTCTCAGTCACACTTTCGACATTACACCACCTCCAATTTTATCTTATTCATTTCTCTCTTTGGTCTCTACGATGAAGTTTCCCTCATTGCTCAACCTTATTTGTGTCAAAGCCGCATATGCATTTCAACCACCTTCAATGGCAACAACGAGGGATTTCGTTGGAGTAAGTGAAGAATTAGGAGCAACTAGGGGGAGTGGAAATTGGGGGTTTGGAGGAAGACATTTTGTGTTCAAGTTCTTTCTTCTAGGATCATGACTTTTACCACAATTTTGATTTAGCATACTTTGATTGACGACCTGCAGTCAGCCACATCAGAATTGTGGCAAAAATTGTGCCTACAAATTTTCTGTAGGGTTTTGAAAATTGATGGTTAATGTTCCTATTAATGGTAAACCAAAATTTCCTAATTTATTAAAGATATGGCACGTAGCACAACAGGAAATTACATATATAAAGACGTCAAAATGTGGAAAATAACTTCAGGAACGGATATGGTATTTCTTATAACAGTTATTGATCCATGTTCAAGTGCATGCAATTGGGAACAAGTGATATCGAAGCAATTTTAAGAAGTTATAAACAACTTCTAACACCGTAACAAATGTCATTTAAGCCCTAGGGAAAAAAAGACACACGAAATGAATAATTGTTGGTAATCTTCGGAAAGCTCTAAATATAAGTAGAGGAGTCAATCTCTAGAAAAAGACATCACTCTCTGCTGACAAACATGCTTACATAGAGATCATTAAGATCTTAGTTCCTTAGGAGAGTATCTTCTAGTTCATAGGGCTTTTTTACAAGGTGTTCAAGCTTGTAAGTGTTTCGATAGTTCTTTGTAATCTTATTACATAGATTAATATTCTTGTTTATACAATATTTTAATTTGAGTCAAGTTCCTAGTTGTTGGTCATGTTTGATCCATAATGCATTATCTTTATATGATTTGAGTTCAGTTGCTTTCAATAGTTCATTGCTATTTTCATTTCCTCCTTCGAGCACAAAAAGTCTCCTAATTGAGGCAATACCGAACCACATTCCCTTAAACACAAAGTCAAATAGCCCATCTCAAAATTTAATCAATCAATTCAAAGCTTGGTAAAAGGCATCGAACCATTTGTCATTAATTACTTTGAACGAGTAAAAATTAAAATACTCTCAAATAGTTCCAATGAACATAAACTAATAAATAATATGAATTTTCATAAATAGATAAATAAACTATATTTTAAATAATGAAATTTCATAAAAAGATAATTGTATTTCACCTTAAAAAAAAAAAGGGAAAAAAGAAGAGATATTGCCTCATTAGCTTCTCGAAAGTCGAATGTTATTAGATGAAATAGTATTTGTTACTTTTAATTCCATAAGATTGAGGTTGATCAAGTTAAGGTGTGACCATGTTGCGCTCTTAAGACGATATGAGCTATCTGCGAGATATTTTATCAATCGATAAAGCAAAAATTTTTAGACACATGCTGGGATACAATGGCCACCATGAGAAAGTGAAACCCGAACTTTGGGTTATGATAATGCTCATCAAAATGATAACTCAATTGACAATATTGTACCTAATAGATCAAATGTTTCATATTTGGAGTTTGCCGCTTATTTTTTTAAGGCGTAAAAACAATAAATCCTGAAATAATGAAATACCTCTTTATTTTATTGAAATGTTTTAGTTTACATTGTATTATAACAAAAAATAGGATTTAAAGGCCTTACTTCCTAGTTTCTATCTAAGAAAAATAAATGGTTTTGATTTTTAGTTACATTTTGAAATATGCAAAATTACATTGAAAATAGATTAATTTAGAACCAATTTATAATTTCAACAGTTACATTGCGGAAATCAAAAGGTGTTAGACATGTATTTGGCATGAGTTAATAGCATTTTCAATGACTTAATGGTCATGAATTCATGTCATGAAAAACACATGAGCATAATATAGCTCCAAATACGACTTTAACAAAAAAAAATTGTATATGTGATAATAGAGAATTAAAGTAAATTTAGCATGTTAGGGTTTACAAAACTCATATTTCATTTTCATAATCCAAATTATCTTTAAAGTATATTTGAAACTCTAATCTAAAGTTTGCGTTCATTTGCATTCATCCTATATCGTCAAAGAAAATCATGATTGCAGAAAATTAAGCAATTCCTAAAATTTAAGTGCACAATATGTTAGGTTTTAGACCCCTGTAAACTAGAATGTTTAATCTAATTAATTAACCAAGTGAATACTTAGGTTTATTATTCAGATCTAGGTTAAAACAAAACAAATATATCATGCAAAGCAGTGGAAAAGTAAATAACATAACGATATGATGACCTAGGAAAACCAAACCGGTAAAAAACCTATGGAGGATTTAATCTAGCTAGTTATCCTCAAGATAAAAAGCAAATCCATTAGAAAGAATCAAAGTTTACAATAAAACTTAGACCACTAACATCATATTGCTACTACACGTAGAACTTACTACCATGACCCTATGATAACTTCGAGTCCACGTACTACTTCTTTCCTTGGCCTTTGCAACATAAACACCCACAC